>NW_006400239.1:497242-538187 GCF_000299155.1 Elephantulus edwardii | reverse complement strand
ATTTTTTTTAAAAACAGGAAATGAAAAAAAAAGATTGTTTATAAACTCTGAGTCTTTAGGTAAAGTGAAAGCATGGAGATGTGTAGCCTGATCATTGTACTTGAGAACTGGTAAGAAGTGGATGAAAGTATCACTTGACCACAGTTAAGCACTAATTTGCAAATTTACACAAACACAGATCTAAAGCAGTAGAGAGTAGGCAGGACACAAAGATGTGAATCAACAGAGCAGATGATATGGACATCCAAATGCATGATGCTGACAAAGGCAGCTTCCAATCCACATGGGGTCATCCCCCTTGTTTAGGAGGACCCAGAAAGCACTACATACCAAAAGGAGAAGGATAATTATTAATTGGTAAACAAGAACTGAGAAATTGTTTCCACCCTGGGCATTACAACTTAAATGGTGTTTGCTGCAAAACAGCCAAAAGAATGAGCTTATTGAGCACCATGAAATATGAAGCGGTGTTTGTGCCCTAAAGAAGCTCGTAGTGTCCTTATGGAAGGGAGCTAAGTACAAGTGAACCCTATGAGAACGTTCACAATGTGCAGTAAAAATGTTATTGGTAGTTGTACATGAGTCGACTCCTGGTTCATAGTGATTCTAAGCACAATGGAACAAAACACTGTCTGATCCTGCCCCATCTGTATGGCCAACTATAAATTTCACTGTTCCTTTTAGTTTCAATTCTATTGCTTCCTTTTCTAATGGTAAAGTCTTCAATTCTAACTCACTTTGTTATGACTTGTCCATTCTTTAATCACTGGTCATCTGGTTTCTACACTTGCCAGTCTGTGATGTTCACACTTGGAAAAGCACAAGTGGCCTTGAAGAGCCTTTCTTGAGATTGAGGTCCTGTGGTTTTTCTGCAGCATTAGCTATTATGGGCCACTGCCTCTGTCTTGACACTCTCCCTTTGAGACTGCACATCTGCTTCTTTTCCAGCTGCTATTTCTCCATCCAGGCCTCACATACAGGGAATTCCCAAGATCCTATCTCTGCAGGCTTTTCCATGATGGTGTGGTCTGCTGCCTTGACTTCACTGAAGCCACTTCTCAGTACAGCCACACTTCTAATTGTCTGCTAGATTTTCCACTATTCTGTCTAGTATCATTTAAGGCTTGGACCATTTCAAATTTATTTTTATTTTCCCCCCTCTCCCAATCATCCCTTTCCTTTATTAATCCTACTTTATAATCAAGTCTCAAGGGCATTTTGGACTCTCCACAATTATCATAGCCATTAAAGTAGATGATTCTCTCTTCCATCTACTCAGATTCCTTTACTCCTCTCTTACTTCTGGCCCTTATCTCTCACATTTGGAGTGTGAACAATGAATCTGTTAAAATATCTTTGTCATAGTGTCACTGATACCTTCTGTTCAAAATGTAAGGATTCCCCTTTAGCTACAGAATCAAATCCAACTTCTTGGTCTAACATTTAAGATTTTCTATTGGGGTTATTTCTAAACTGGAAATATTAGTGGAATGGCCAGATTCCGTGAAGGTGTGTTTTCTGGTTTAGGGTTGAGACTAAGGTGTGGCTCTTGGTCGCAACAGGGCGTGAGCTGAAGGGATTTGGCCTCTTATTTAAAAAGGCTTTTGGGTCCACTGGCCTGTGGCCCTTAGGCCTGGTTTTTGTTGATCTCCCAGGAAAAAGAAACTTGGAAGCAGGAGTGGCATCCACTTCCAAAAAAGCTTCCTTTTATGAACTCTATGAACTTGGAGAAAAGATGAAAGTTTTGTGTTCAAGACTTGTTCATAGGGTCACTATGGGTCGTCTACGACTCTATGACAACAACATGATACACAACAACATAATCTAATCTTAAATTTCTTATTCCCATCATTCCTTCTACCATACTCATTGCCTTCAAATTGGAATCAGCTGACTCAGAGTGACCTTCCACTGGGTTTTTGAAGGCTGTGAATCTCACTGGGGGGAAATTGGCCATCTTTCTCCTGTGGAGCAACTTTCGGATTAGATTCAAACCTCCAGGGAGTTGCCAGCTTTGGTTAGCAGCACAGCACTACCTTACCAACTAGATCACCAGAACTCTCGATTGTTCTATCATTACTGTTTTATATCCTTGAGTCAGAACTAATCCATACCTGACCCACCAGTGGGGTTTCGGAGGCAGTAAATTGCATGGGTGTATATTGCCCAACTTCCTCTCATGGACCAGCTGGTGGATCCGAACTGCGTACATTTGCACTGGCAGCACAATTCTTCACCACTAAGCCACCAGAGCTCTTTCTTCTCCTACCATAATTACCCTAAATAATTACACCACCTTAGAAAAATTGCTCTCAGAAGCTCTCAAACATTCTACATGCTCTTTTCTTCACACAATTGCTCATGTCCTCCCATGAACTTTTCTCAATTATTTCCATCATTCATGGCACAACTTCAAACTCCAGTTCAAATGCTGTTTTTCAGAAAAATCTTCACTGACCATTTCAACTAAAATGAATCACTTCTTCCTATAAATTTGTAAAATTACCTAAATTAGCTTACATTTTAAATTATTTTATTTTTTCAGCTTAGGGTGATATACTGATATAGTGGTGAGGAGTTGTGCTGACAACCCACAGGCAGGAAGTTCAAATCCACCAGCTGCTCTGAGAGAGAAAGATGGATGATCTCTTCCTGTGCAATTTATAGCCTCTGAAACTCACTGGAGGGTCACTTAGGAATTGGCTTCCGTTCGACAACCTATAACAACAATAACACAGTTTAAATTATAGATTAAATTTTTTTCTATATTTTCTTCTTAACTATTTGCTCAGCTACTTTTGTATCCAGACCCTCCTTCTCATGGTGCCTAGCTCAGACTAAAAAAAGCTATTTGTTTTCTTCTGCATTTCTGCAGATTTGTGAATACAAATTGCCTCTTCAAATTAAACCCTGAGCCTGTTTGTTTATGAGTGCAAACGCTTCTGGCAGGATTAACAATGTAAGGGGTGAATTTTCTGTTGTACATCTTTCCAAAGAAAGTCTTATTTATTGGCTACCAGTGGAAATCAAAAGGTGAATTGCATTGGGAAAATCTACTGTCAGGAACCTCTCCAGAGGACTGAAGAGCAATGATGTCAGTCTAGAGACTAAGGTGCACCTGATCCAGCCCATGGTCTTTGCAGTTACTTTCTATGCATCAGAAAGCTGGACAATGACTAAAGAGGATAGAAGAAGAATCAATGCATTTGAGTTGTGGTGCTGGGGAGTAGTATTGAATATATCATAGACTGCTAGGAGAATAAACAGATCCATCCTGGAAGGGGTGAAAACCAGGCTACTCCTTGGAGGCAAGAATTCTGAAGCTTCAAATACTTTTGGCATGTTGCCAGAGAGGACTAGCCCTTGGAGAGGGTCATCATGCTTGGAAGGGTGGAGGGGTGGTGCAAAAGAGGAAGACCCTGTATAAAATAGATTGACTCAGTGACTTCGATAATGGGAGGGAGGTATGCTGGAGACAATAAAATTGGCTCAAGATAGAGCAGGGTTTCAGAGCTGTTGTAGATAGCATCACTATGAGTCACAAGCAACTTGACAGCATATAACAATGGTGGATCTGATAGTACTTGACCACATTTCACCTTATCTTTAGCAGGAGATCAAGAAAAGATAAATAAAGCAGATTTATTCTTCTCTTGCATATATCATGATGTGTCCTACAATGGCTTATTCATTCCTTTTTTATTTTTACTTCATGTTAAAGTTATTCTGCTACTTGAAGTACTCTCCCCAGATTGAAACTATTTAATAAGGTATGATTCAAGAATGTAGAAAAAGAATTCAAAGTTTATACTGGACAAAACAGTTTTAGTATATCATTGTTAATACTATTTTCAAGTACCTCCTACATATGCAGAGCAGATTATCTGAGAGGCCAGGCTCTATGAGGAGAAGTGTGGCATCAGAATTGGTGGAAGATCCATTAACAATCTGTGTTATGCAGATGACACAACCCTGCTTGCTGAAACTGAGGAGGACCTCATGCACTTGCTGCGAAGGGTCAAGGACTGCAGCCTTCAGTATGGACTGAGGCTCAATGTCAAGAAGACAAAGATTCTCACCACTGGACCAATTGGTAGCATCAGGATGGATGGCGAAGAGATTGAGATTGTTCACAGCTTCAGTTTGCTTAGCTCCACGGTCAACACTGTTGGCACCAGCAGCCAGGAAATCAAAAGATGTATTGCGATGGGAAAGTCTACTGTTATGGACCTCTCTAAAGTACTCAAGAGCAATGGTGTCTCTCTGGAGACTAAGGTACAGGCCATGGTCTTTGCAATCACTTGTTATGCATCAGAGAGTTGGACAATGACTAGGGAGGATAGAAGGAGAATTGTGCCTTTGAGCTGTGGTGCTGGAGAAGAGTATTGAATGTACCACGGACTGCCAAGAAAATAAACAGATTCATCCTGGAGAGGGTTAAACCAGGCTGTTCCTTGGAGGCAAGGATTCTGGGGCTTTGTCTGACATACTTTGGGCATGTTGCAAGGAGGGACAGGTCCTTGGAGAGATCATGATTGGGAGGGTGGAGGGATGGCGCAAGAGGGGAAGACCCTCTATGAGGTGGATTGGTTCAGTGACTGGGGTAATTGGGATGGGTGTGTCAGAGGCCATGCGATTGGCACAGGATAGAGCAGGGTTTAGGGCTGTTGTGCATAGGGTCACTATGAGTCGCAAACAATTCGACGGCACATAACAACAACAAACAACCTACGTTCATTTACCAAAAAAGACAATTACAACAATCATAAAAATAAAATACTCCTTTTTCCTATTTGAGGTATCAAAATCTTAATTAATGAAACTTTTGCTTCTTTAATGAAGATAAGAGTCAATTCATTCTTCACAAATATCTCTTTTTTCCTTCTCAAATAGTAATGTGTAATGCTTGCTACTTAATATGTCCATAGACCAATAACTACAACAATAATTGAAACCTTGCTAGAAATGCAGACTTCCAGGCCTCTCCTTAGAGTTAGTCTTGTGATTCATATGTGTATTAAAGTTTTAAAATCATTAAAGTAAAACAGACTTATTATCCCACTAGAAATACTGGAAATTCATCTCAGATGACATTAATGTGAAACTTGATGATTCTGCAGGAATTGAAAAGCAATATGTGGATGATGATGGGTTGATAATAAGAAATAGCTGTATTTATCCTTCATAAAGTCCTTCTCTGGGTATTATATTCCCAGTAATTCCCAAGATTTCAAGGGCTCTGAAATAACATCTGAAGCTTTATTCTGGAAGTTGGGAAATATTTCCGAAACTCACTGCCCATCCATCCTCTGGTCCTCACTTGTGCGCATCACATTGCTCTCTTCCTGGTCCTAGCCTCTATTTACAGTTGTCTGAATTAGATGAGTGGGGAGGGTTACTCCTGTCAACCCTTGCACCTAGACGGCACCAGGGACTATTAGAACCCAGACATGAATTGACTGACCGTGTCTCCTCTCTAGTGTGTCATCTTCTGTAATCTTTACACTGTCATCATTTTTATTTCAGTCTGGAGAAAGAGAATCACATTAGCCATTATGTTGTTGTTAGTTGCTGTCAAGTCAGCCCCGAACTCTTGGACACGTCATGTACAATAAGAGGAGAAGCAACAGCCCTGTGGTCAATTGAACACTGAACTGTTGTGATCTACAGAATTTTTATTTAGTGGCTGATTTTCTGGAGTACAACAACAGTCCTTTCTTCCTAGTCTTTCTACGTCTGGAAGCTCCCCTGAATCCTGTTCAGCATCATGGTAACACACGAGCCTCCACAGACAGATGGGTAACGGCGGCAAGTGAGAGACATTGTTGCTTTTGTGACGAGTCATATCCGACTGATAGCTGACCCTCCAGCAGATTTTCAGAGGGAGTAAATTACACAGGAGGAGACTATTCATCTTTCTCCCACTGAGCAGCTGGTGGATTCAAACCACAAGCCTTTCACTTGGCAACAGAAGTCCTTAGAAATAGGCCATCAGAGCTCCCTTGAGATGCATTAGCCAGGATCATTAAACCCAGATCATCTTCATGAAGATAAAGAGTTTTACCACTGAACAATTAATGACCTTTAAGAATTATCTTGTTGTTGTCAAGTTGGAACCGATTCAGAGTTGACCCTCTGTTGACTCTGTATTGCCCATCTTTCTCCTGAGAAGTTGCTGGTGCATTCTAACTTCCAGGGAAACATGGCCTTTGGGTTAGCAGCTCAACCTCCTGTGAACTTTGCCATGAGATCAGTTATTTTCCTGTTAGGCTTTTCCTAGGGGTGTCTGTTTTAGATGGTTTTTAAAAAGCCCCAAAATTTTGGTACTTATATAAAAGAATAAAGGCAAGAGACTAGGAACAGGCAAACCATTTTATGTGATCCCAGGTTTTCCTTCACCCTGAAAACTACTAATAACATTAAATAGTTACTTCTTCCGTCAGTCAGTAAGTCACTGTTAGCAAATGTTTCTGAAGACCTACTTGTGTCAGATGCTATTCCCGGGAGCAGTGATACCCTGATGATCAAAACAAAGCCTTATGTTTTCATGAAAACTTATTCAAAAGAGCCAGACAAATAGTAATCATGCAACTATAGCATAAATTCCAGGGAGTTCCAGTGGGAAAGTCGTACGGAGTTGCACTGCTAATCCACAGGTGGAACCTCTCTGACTGTTCGAATCCACAAACTGTGTTGCATGAGAAAGATGGATAATCTCCTCCCATGCCATTTATAGCCTTGGAAAACACAATGAAAGGCTAGCTATGAGTCAGGCTTGGGTTGAGAAGTGGGAAAGTAGAGGAGAGTGAGACAAGAGGAGAAATAAATTAGGAACACATGGGAGTGGCAGCGGGTCACCAGGTACTGCACAAGCCAGCCATGGGCTTCCTACTCAGGGACTGTGATCAAACAGTGCTACTTACTTCTTTTGAAGGAAGAAAACTCTAAATGCAAAGCAACAAGCCAATTGCAAATGAGGCACTTAGTAATTAGAAACCTAAAGAGAAGAGGGAGCTAAGGATCAGATTATAATGATAAATTGGAATTATAAAGCTCCACAATTTTCAGAGGTCACCATGACATTAACAGAGCCCCTGCCTTGAGAGTTCTTTACAGTCTTGTTAGATACACAAACATGTCGGTATATGAATATATGAGTGTACGTGGGCATGATGTGTGTTGGGATCGTGGGGGGCGCTTGGACAGAGGCAAAGAAAGAAGGCAAGGCCATTAAAAAGCCTTGCTGAGAAAGGTATTTCTTATGGACAAAAAAGAATCAGGCCCCTCGCTCCCTACTGAGCCCATTTCTCCTGCCTTTACCCGAGCTGTCAGGCATGAATCCCTATAGCATTCCGTAACTAATTGACAGTAATGGGGGCCATTGGAAGTCTAAGAATACATGGCATTACCCGGCATGCACTAGGAGGGAGGGGGGCTGCCTTGGGGGCGGCTGTGAAGAAAAATAAAGGCTGCCTTTTAAACATTTTTTAAAATTGAGGCTATGAGATAAGAAATAGGGAGGAGCAGATTTAGACAAATTTCTGCTTTAGCCTAAAAAAATCTAAATTCTAACTCCCATGTCTTATCCTGAGCTAATATCCCAGGATACTATGTCTGCCATAGAGAAGAAACAGATGGAATTTCAATTAACCCCAGAGCCCCCTGTGAAATCTATATTGTACCTCTTGGATTTACAACATATTGTAATATGTGACCGCAGGCTCCAGAGATTCCACTGCAAATCAACCCTCTTTATTCTGGGGGTTCAGAAAACAACTACAAAAGCCCACTTCAGAATCAAAAGTGGCAACTTGTTACAACTTCATTCTCAGGATGGAAATAAAAATTTTCATTTTATTTATTTAGCAGTCTTATGTTGTTGTTATTATTATGTTGTCTTGTTAAGACATTTATTCTTTCCTTTCTAGTAATGGTTTTATTTGTGCACTAAAACTGTTCATTCCATCTACAAATAGGAAAAGAGGCATTAACCCACCCTTCATAGAATGAACAACAGTCTCATATTAAATTGCCTTTCAAAGTATTTTGAAAATTCATGCCTTTATAGAATGTAGTCTTTAAAAATAAAGATATTCAACATTAAAGTAAAAGCAGTTACCTCTACCACGAATACCACTAAAGTTGTGAACACTGAAATAATGCTAAGAGTTTGAAGTTGTTTTTCAAAACCAGAGTTGTTTATAAGGCACCTATCAACTTATGACTGACAGCGTTTTCTAGTTGTCCTTGCCTTTTTGAGTTCCTTCCTCATTTTAAAAAAGCATGTTTACACAGACGTTCAATTTCTCCCACAAAATAAAAAATCCCTCTAACCCATAAATGTTGGTTTATTGATATTGACTATACATTTGCTGTTCAAAACCAGCTTTTCCTAAAACTGCGCCTCACTCAGCTTCTTCATCAGCTTTGGCAAAGATGAATTTCCAGTGACTGACCACTTGGTCTCCATGTTGGGGCTAAGTTTGCCAGCATCATTTTATGCTAGCTTTGCCTCTGGCCCTATGGAAAATCTAGATTCATAGTTCCTAAATGTTAAGCAAAAGCAATTTTTGAAAACGGAAATATGTCTTTTAGAAAGATTTAAAATGCCCATTGCAGTTGAGTAAACTCTTATTCATGGCAGCCCTGAAGGATAGAGTACAGCACCACCCCATAGCATTCCTGAGGCAGTAATGTTATAGAAGCAGGCTACCACATCTTTCTCTCATGGAGTGGCTGGTGGGTTTTAACTGCAACCTTTTGGTTCTCAACTGAGGGGTCAACTATTGTGACACAGTAGTTAAAATACATGTGAAAACTCTCTTTTCTTTGAAAACCTTCCTTCATTGCTATTCATTAGAGATAGCAATGAGGAACTGAGGACCAGTGGGCTGTTCTTGGAGACAATCTATTATATTTCTAGATCTTGAATGTGAAGAACCATCGAACAGGTAATAAAGAGAGTGGGCAGTGATCTCCGCATTGCAATTTCCATTTCGTTGAAGAGCTCAACAAGGAAGTTGCTGCGATGTTCCTCTCCAAACTGTCAGACCGAAGACACTCTCCAGCCACATGTTCTTTTCCTCCATCAAAGGTGCCATCAGGAAGCCATGGTTTTTCTTTGCGTCTGTCTACCAGCATTTATGGCTAGACCAACAGGGACCATTCTAAGTTGAGGAAACCCTCTCAAACAGAGAAAACCTCAGTGTGATGCAAGGACTACAAAGCCCCCAGAGAAACGAAAACCCATTCATTCTGGCAGATTTGAAGCACTGAGCTCAAAAAAATTATATTCTACTAATGGAATAAGCCCCACTTATTTCTAATCAAATCTGACTTAGCCACTAGAGTGTTTTTAAATAGACTAAGCACTCATGTATTTTGGATATCTTAATGTCAGGCAATAAAGGTAATTTTGTTGTAACCATCAAGATTTATTTCTTCATCTCTGCAAAGAGATGGATCTGCCTTAAGCTTTCTAATCTAGACAGCCATTGTTTTGTCTTCTATCATTCTCATCCTAGATAAATTTATTTTGGAAAGGGCAATTATGATAATATATCAACCAAATATTAAGGGTAATTGGCATTTTTTGTGTGCTTTTTGACTTTGTATTTCTCATATATGAATAGTGAAAGTCTGTACTTCTGCTGTGCTTACAATGTGGCAGTCATTACAAACATTCTCTATGTGTTAGTGATTGAATCATCACAATGTTCTTCTGACGTATTATCACACTCCTTTTCCAAAGATCGACTATTGACTACATTGATTATATTCTTTTTCCCCCCATTCATTCATTGTTGTACTTTCCTCCCTGCCCGCCCTTCACTCTTCTCCTTGAAAAGTAAAAGAAAAATTCTTTCATTGTTATGCAATCGCTCCCCCCAAGTCCACTCCACTGTGCAGCCTTCATTCTGGACTCCTGTCATGACAATAATACCTAATCATATACCCCTTTTAAACAGCTCTCTCCCTCATTTGTTTCAGTTCAGTATACATCATTCCTCTACTCCTTCTCTGTCTTCCCTCAACCCCGATGTCAGTCCCATTTTACAACAGTACCCCTATATAATATTTGTTCTTTTGTGACTAAGATATTTCACTCAGCATAATGTCCTCCAGAGTCACCCATTTTGTATAATACTTCATGAGTTCCTTGTTTTTCAATGCAGAATAGTGTTCCATTGTGTGAATATACCACACCTTCTCTATCCATTTGTTTGTTAATGGGCACTTGGGTTGTTTCCAGCTCTTTGCTATTATGAACAAAGCCGCAATAAACATAGGTGTGCATTTATCAGCTTAACGGGCGGTTATGGTTTCTTTAGGGTATATTCCTAGTACTGGAATTGCTGGGTCAAATGGTATTTCTATTTGCAACTTTTTTAAGAGCGTGCCATACAATCTTCCATAGTGGTTATACCATTTTACACTCCCACCAATAATGAATAAGGGTTCCAGTTTCTTTGCAACCTTGCCAGCAATTTGTTTTTTGCTGCTCTGCTAAATTTTACTATTCTTACTTTGTTGTTGTTGTTGTTGTTGTTGTTATGTGCCGTCGAGTTGTTTGCGACTCATAGCGACCCTATGCACAACAGCCCTAAACCCTGCTCTATCCTGCACCAACTGCACTGCCTCTGACACACCCATCCCAATTACCCCAGTCACCGAATCAATCCATCTCATAGAGGGTCTTCCCCTCCTGCGCTGTCCCTCCACCCTCCCAAGCATGATGTCCCTCTCCAAGGACCCGTCCCTCCTGGCAACATGTCCAAAGTATGTCAGACGAAGCCCCAGAATCCTTGCCTCCAAGGAGTAGCTTGGTTTAATCCTCTCCAAGATGAATCTGTTTGTTTTCCTGGCAGTCCATGGTACATTCAGTACTCTTCTTCAGCACCACAGCTCAAAAGCATCCACTCTCCTTCTGTCCTCCCTAGTCATTGTCCAACTCTCTGATGCATAACAAGCGATTGCAAGGACCATGGCCTGTATTAGGTGCACCTTAGTCTCCAGAAAGACACTGTTGCTCTTGAGTACTTTAGAGAGGTCCCTAAGAGCAGACTTTCCCATTGCGATACACTTTTTGATTTCCTGACTGCTGGTGCCAAGAGTGTTGACTGTGGAGCCGAGCAAACTGAAGCTGTGAACAATCTCAATCTCTTCGTCATCCATCCTGACGCTGCCAATTGGTCCAGTGGCGAGAACCTTGTCTTCTTGACATTGAGCCTCAGTCCATACTGAAGGCTGCAGTCCTTGACCCTTCGCAGCAAGTGCATGAGGTCCTCCTCAGTTTCAGCGAGCAGGGTTGTGTCATCTGCATAACGCAGACTGTTAATAGATCTTCCACCAATCCTGATGCCACAATTCTCCTCATAGAGCTCAGCCTCTCGGATAATCTGCTCCGCATACCTGTTGAAAAGGTATGGAGACAGGATGCATCCCTGGCACACACCCTTCCCAATTTTGAACCATGCAGTGTTACCCTGTTCTGTTCTGACTACTGCCTCTTGGTCCAAGTATAGGTTTCACATTAGCACGATTAAATGTTCTGGGATTCCCATTCTCCTCAGAGTCAGCCACAGTTTGTTATGATCCACACAGTCAAATGCCTTTGCATAATCAATGAAACACAGATAGACATTCTTCTGGTATTCTCTGCTTTCAGCTAAGATCCATCTAACATCAGCTACAATATCCCTAGTACCATGACCCCTTCGAAACCCAGCCTGGACTTCTGGCAGTTCTCTGCTGATGTACTGTTCCAGTCTTTTTTGGATAATCTTCAGTAGAATCTTGCTTGCATGTGAAATCAATGATACTGTTCTGTAGTTTCCACACTCAGTTGGGTCACCTTTCTTTGGAATGGGAACAAATATATATCTCTTTCAGTCAGTTGGCCAAGTGGTTGTTCTCCATATTTCTTGGCACAACTTGGTGAGCACATCCAGGGCAACATCTGTTATCTGGAATACTTCAATTGGTATACCATCTATTCCTGGGGCCTTATTTTTTGCTATTTCCTTCAAAGCAGCTTGAACTTCTTCCTTCATCACCATAGGCTCTTGCTTATATGTTATTTCTTTAAATTCCTCTGTAACTGTCAATTCCTTTCTATATAGTGACTCAGTATATTCCTTCCATCTACTTTTAATATTTCCTGGATCATTTAATATTCTGCCCAGGGTGAGATAATATCTCATCATTGTTTTGATTTGCAGCATTGATTATATACTGAGCATACACTGGTTTTCAGCCTTTATAGATGATGGCAGGACGTTGGATTTTGAATGGACTGTGCATTTACAGAGGCACAAGCAATTTATCTTTCTTTTTTTTTTTGCAATTTATCTTTCTAAACATAAGTAGTAGTAGTAGTAATCCTTACCTTCCTTCTCTCCTCTACCGTTAACTTCAGATCTCTGTCTGCCCTGAACTTTGCACTGTGACTTGCTGTTTGAAGGTCCCTAGCTGTGAACTGAAAATGTTAATTTTTCCTCAATTGCTTTTTACCTTGTTCTATTGGTTTTATTTCAATACCACCAGAAGTGAAGGCAAGAGAAAAGAACAAGGAGGTAATAATATAAGAATAATCTGAAATCAGGGGAGCTCTGGTGGCCTAGTGGCAAGGAGCTGCAACTACAATCCCAGAGGTACACGGTTCGAATCTACCAGATGCTCTGCTGGGGAAGGAGGGGCAATCTCCTCCTGTACCAGTCAGATCTGATTTGATGGTACACGCACACAAAAAATAATAAAATAAAAAAAAGATATTTAAAAAAAGAATAATCTGAAATCACCTGGAAAACACTTCAAAATCAGATAAAATGGGTGTAGTATTCTAAAGAACTCAAAATAGTAAATAAATATAGATAACTGGAAAAATGATCAGTCTTTACTGATCATTTTCTTTTTGCTCATGATTTTTGCTATTCCTTCCCCTCCTACAACCAGTCTTTACTGATCATTTTTTTTTGCTCATGATTTTTGCTATTCCTTCCCCTCCTACAACCAGGCTGGTTTTATTATTATTATGCTATATCTTTGTCCAGAAGACTCAAACTATTATTTCCTTTAATAATTTTGTTGTCCCAAGGAAACTAGGTAGATTAAACCAAGCAAATTTTCTGCAGGTGCACCATTCAGACACTGGAGACCCAGTACAAGACTGTCATAACAAGTAGAATAATGTGATAAAGTACCTCATACAATTTTATTCACAGTGTTTATGAAAGTTATATTTACACTGAACTATTGTCTATTAATGCCTGAAGAGCTTGCTGCAGAAGAGCAAAGGCTATAGCCTTCAATAAAGAGTACACATCAACATCAAGAAAACAAAGGTTCTTACAAACTGGGTTAGTGGGCAACATCATGATAAATGGAGAAAGGATTGAAACTTTCAATTGTTTGGCTCTACAATTATAAGAGTGTTGAATACCCCAAGGACTTCCAAAAGAATGAACAGGTAAGTTTTAGAAAATGTACAGCCAGATTGTTTCATGGAGGCAAGAATGGTAAAGCTTCATCTCAAATAGTTTGAACATGTTTCTAGGAGTGTTTTTTCCTTGGAGAAGGACATCATGCTTGGGAAGGTGGAAGGTTGGTGAGGGAGAGGAAAACCCTCAGCCAGGTTGACTGACACAATGACTGCAACAATGGGCGGTGCAGGGCAAGACATGGTTCACATATGTTGTTCATAAGGTCCCTATAAGTTGTACTTGACTCAACAGCACCTAACAAAAACATGTATTAGTAAGTGAGGAAAATTTTGAAATATTGTAAGAATTACTCAAATCCAACACAAAGACATGAAGTGAGTACAGCTAATGGGAAAATGACATTCATACACTTACTCAAGGTAGGGTTGTTACAATACTCCAATTTGTAAAAAAATACAATTTCTGTGAGGGACAATAAAGTGAGGCACACTTAAGAAGTATGGCTATATACCTCTCTGGAATCTATTTTGTTATAAGAGAAACAGACAACTCAAATTTGAACATATTCTAGAGACTTTCTTGAGCTTCTTGAATCTCTCTAGTCTACAGTGGCCAATACCAGACAATCATATAAACCTTTATACTAGGAATTACAAGTGGAGAAGGAAAGGTGTTGAATTCATTGTCAAAAAGAACATTTAAAGATCTAAAAAAGTACAATGCTATGAGTGATAGGAAGCTATCCATACACATAAAAGGAAAGCTGTCAATACATTTATTACTCAAATATACAAATCAACCACTAACGTAAGATATTAAGAACTTGAAGGCCTCTATCAGCTTTTAGAATCTGGAATTGATTGAATATGCACTCAAGACGCATTAATAATAATTAATAAAAAACAAAGCCCATCAATATGTTATGTTCAAGTTGTTATTTTTGCTATGTGCTATTGAGAGAAGAGAAAGATAGACTAAAAAACAAAAATTGGAAAAAAATATACGAAGCAAATGGCAACCTCAAAAAAGCAGGAGTGGCAATATTAATCTCTAATAAAATAGATTTCAGAATGGAAACCACCATCAAAGATAAGGAAGAGCCTTACATACTGATTAAATGCACAATAGATAAAGAAGACATAAACTTGCTCAAAATTTATGCACCAAATGGTAGACCTGCAAAATACATAAAACAATGGTTAACCAAATTAGAGAAATAAACAGCACCGCAACAGTGGTAAGAGATTTCAACATACCACTAACACCAAAGAATAGGTCAACTCAAAAGAAACTCAACAAAGATGCAGAAGATCGAAACTATACAATTAGCCAATTCTAATTTGTGGATGTATTCAGAGTACTGCACCCAACTAAAACTCAATTCACTTTCTTCTCAAGTGCACTTGTACATTCTCCAGAACTGATCACGTATTAGGACACAAAGCAAGCCTCAACAAATTAAGAAACATTAAAATAATACAAAGTATTTTCTCAAACTACAATGCCATAAAACTAGAAATTAACCACAGAAGAGTAAAGCTTATAAAACCACCAATGCAGAAACTAAATAACTTTCTGCAAGAACATGATTGAGTTATAAAAGAAATAAAGAATGAAATAAAAAAGTTCCTTGAAACACATGATAATAAAAATACAACTTACCAAAACCTCTGGGACACAGCTAAGGCAGTCCCCAGGGAGCAATGCATAGCAATAGGCACACACATAAAAAAAAGGAAGAAAGAAGAATAATCAATTGTCTAACTCAATACCTTCAGCAAACAGAAAAAGATCAACAATCTAATCCTACAATCTTTAGAAGAAAAGAAATTATAAGGACAAGAGCTGAAGTCAATGTGATAGAAAACAGAAAAGCAGTTGAAACCATCAATAAGACCAGGAGCTGGTTTTTCAAAAGGGTCAATAAAATTGACAAACCAATGGCAAATTTAATAAAAGGGGGGAAAATAAAAAACACAGATAACTTGATTAAGAAAGACGACATCACGACAGAACCAGAGGAAATTAAATTTATAATATCAGAATACTATGAAAAGCTATACTCTGATAAATTTGAAAACCTAGAGAAAATGGACAAATTCCTTGAAACACATCCCCTTTTCAGACTGATAAGGACAGATATAGAACACTTGAACAGACCCATCGCAAGAAAAGAAATTGAAAAAGTCATAAAAAGACTATCCCATAAGAGAAGTCCTAGACCAGATGGTTTCCAAGTGAATTCTACTGAGGATTTAGCACACATTCCACTTAAATTATTTTTAAAAATGAAAAGGAAGGAACACTTCCAGAGTCATTCTATGAAGCAAGCATAACTGTAATACCAAAACCAGGCAAAGATATTACCAAGAAAGAAAACTACGACCAATATCTCTCATGGATATAAATGCAAAAATCCTTAGAAAATCCTAGCTGGTAAGAATCCAAAAGTCCATTAAAAAAAATCACTATGATCAAGTGGGATTCATAATAGGTATGCAAGGATAGTTCAACAGAAGAAAAACAATCTGTGTGATTCACTATTAACAAAGCAAATAACAAGAACTGTATGATCTTAGCAATTGAGTCAGAAAAGGCATTTGACAAACCCCAACACCCCTTCCTGATAAAGACACTCAGAAAAAGTGGAATAGAAGGGAATTTCCTCAACATAGTGAAAAGTAAATATGCAAAACTAAGAGCCAACATCATTCTCAATGGAGAAAGACTAAAAGCATTTTCCTTGCAAGCAGGAAACAGACTAGAATGCCCACTGTCTCCACTTCTTTTCAATATTGTATTGGAAGTGCTTGCTAGGGAAGTGACAAAAGAAGGAAATAAAAGACATCCAGATCAGCAAAGAGATGGTTAAACTGTCGCTATACGTAGATGGTATGATAGTGTACACAGAAAACCCTAAAGACTCAACAACAACAACAAAAAAAAACCAATTTAGTAGAGTGGCAGGATATAAGATCAATATCCATAAATCAATAGGATTGCTCTACAGTAAGAAAGAGAACTCAAAGAAGGAACTCAAGAAAGCAATACCATTTACAATAGCCAACCACAAATTGAGATACTTGGGAGTGAATCTAACTAGAGTTATAAAAGACCTATGCAAAGAAAGCTAGAGAGCATTTCTGCAAGACATCATAAAAGACCTAAAGAAATGGAAAAATGTGCCCTGTTCATGGATAGAAAGACTCAATATTGTGAAAATGACGATCGTACCAAAAGCAATCTACATGTTCAATGCAATCCCAATACAGATATCAAATTCCTTTTTCAAGGAGACTGAAAGGGAAATTATCAAATTTATTTGGAGAGGCAAGAGACCCGAATGAACAAAACATATCTGAGAAACGAAAGTGAGGTTGGAGGCACAGCACTACCTGACCTCAAAACCTACCACACAGCAAAAATAACCAAAACAGCATGGTACTGGTGTACCATGATCAATGGTACGTAGACCAATGGAACAGAATTGAAAACTCAGAAATAGACCCAGCTATCTATGGTCAACTGATATTCAACTAGGAAATCAAAGCTATCAAATGGGGAAATGATAACCTCTTCAACAAATAGTGCTGGCAAACTGGATTTCCACCTGCAGAAAGCTGAAACAGGATCCACGTCTCACACCAAACAAACACAAATATCAACTCAAGGTGGATCAGAGACCTGGGAGTAAAGCCCGAAACCATAATGTTTATAAGAGACAAACAGGGATCAACCTTAGCAGCGCTAGTCCAAAGTATAAAGAGATTGCCAAATACAACTAGACATACACAATCTGAAGAGGATAAAACTGATGCATGGGACCTTCTAAAGATTAAATCCATGTGTGCATCAAAAACTTTTCCCATCAGGGTGAAAAGAAAACCTACAGATTGGGAACAAACATTTGGTAATACCATCTTAGATGGGAGTCTTATAACACAAGTTTACAGAATACCCCTCCTGGGCCTCCACAAGGAAAAGACTGATAACCCAATTACAAAATGGGCAAAAGACATGGAAAGAATTTTCACGGAGGACAATATTTGAATGGCAAGCAGACACATGAGGAAATGCTCAAAATCACTGGCAATAAGGAGATGCACATCAAAACCACAATGACGTACCACCTCACTCCAGTAACAGTGACAAAGTTTAACAGGACAGCAAGTAATAAATGTTGGAGAGGATGTGTTGAGAAAGAAAGTCTTATACATTGTTGATGGGATTGTAAAATGGCATAACCATTCTGGAAGGCAGTTTGGTGCTTCCTCAAAAAGCTGAACATAGAAATTTCATATTACCCAGCTATTCCTCTACTAGGAATATACCCTGAAAAAATGAGAACTGAGGCATTTTTGGCAGTTTGTACACCAATGTTTATAGTAGCATTATACACCCTAAATATCCAACCGCAAATGATTGGAGTGAAAAATTATCATACATTCTCACAATGGAATACTATGCAGTATGCAGGAGCAATAACTTTGTAAATTATTACTTAACATGGGAGGCCCTTTTGATTTTTCTGACCCCAGCTCCTTGCACGTTTCATTGTAATAATTTACTTTGTCCTCCCGTGCTGCCCTTTGAAATCCTCTCTTCAGCTCTTTAGTATCTTGAATTCTTCCTTGTGCTTTGGCTTCTCTGTGCTCCAGTGCAATCTTCAGAGTTTCTTCTGACATCCATTTTGGTCTTTTCTTCCTCTTCTGTCTTTGTAATAAACGTTTGCACTCTTCTTGAACGAGATAATCTTGATATCCTCCCACAACTCATCTAGTCTTCGCTCATTCGTGTTCAAGGCCTCAAACCTGTTCTTGAGATGGTTCTGAAATTCAGGTGGGATAGACTCAAAGTTATATTTTGGTTCCCGTGGATTTGGTTTAATTTTCCTCAGTTTCAGCTTGAACTTGCTTATGAGTAGTTGGTGGTCTGTTGCACAATCAGCTCTTGGCCTACTTTTCACAGCTGATATATTGAGCTTCTCCAGCAGTTCTTTCACATGTGTAATTGATCTGATTCCTATGCATACCGTCAGGTGAGATCCATGTGTATAACCTGCATTTATGTGTCTTTAAAAACGTGTTTGCTATGATAAGTCATTGATTGTGCAAAATCCGATCATTCTCTCTCCAGCTCCATTTCTATCACTGAGTCCATATTTTCCGACTACTGATTCCTCTTCTCTGTTCCCAACTTTTGCATTCCAGTCACCCACTATTATCAATGCATCTTGATTGCATGTTCAATCGATCTCCTACTGTAAAAGTTGGTAGAAATATTCTGTTTCCTCTTCTTAGGCTCGTCAGGATGCATGGTAAAGAGATTGAGATTGTTCACAGCTTTAGTCTGCTTGGCTCTACAATCAACACTCTTGGCACCAGCAGCCAGGAAATCAAAAGATGTATTGCGATGGGAAAATCTGCTGTTAGAGACCTCTCTAAAGTACTGAAGAGCAACAGTGTGTCTCTGGAGACTAAGTTGCGTCTGGTACAGGCCATGGTCTTTGCAATCACTTGTTATGTGTCAGAGAGTTGGACAAGGACCAGGGTGGATAGAAGGAGAATTGATGCTTTTGAGCTTTGGTGTTGGAGAAGAGTGCTGAGGGTACCATGGACTGCTAAGAAAACAAACAGATTCATCTTGGAGAGGGTTAAACTGGGCTGCTCCTTGGAGACAAGGATTCTGAGGCTTCGTCTGACATACTTTCGTCATGTTGTAAGGACGGGCCGGTCCTTGGAGAAGGACATCATGCTTGGGAGGGTGGAGGGCAGGCACAGGAGGGGAAGGCCCTCTAGGAGATGGATTGATTCAGTGACTGGGGTAATTCAATGAGAATATAGGAGACAATGAGATTGGCACAAGACAGAACAGAGTTTAGGGCTGTTGTACATAGGGTTACTATGAGTTGCAAGTGACTCAATGACACATAACAACAACAACAACATGGGAGGGATTGGAGAGCATTATGCTGAGTGAACTAACCCAGATCCACAAGGCTAAATATTGTATAAAATCATTATTGTAGAATGAGTCTAACGATCCAAGAGGGGTTGGAGAGGTTGGAAGCAGAGGGATAAGGATGTGCAGGGGGCGGGGGCGTGGGGGGGCTTGATAATGGGGTTGTACCATTTTATGGGTGAGGGGTGAGGGAAATGGAAATAATTTGTTCTTAAAAACAATGTATTCAAATTTTATGAATAAATAAACTAGTATAAAATGTAAATTTTTTTGTAAAAAAATAATAATGACTGGAACACAAAACTTGAAAACAAAGAACAAGAACTGGTAGTTGGGAAAATATAGACTTACGGACAGAAGAGGCTAAAGATCAAATGCTTGGATTCTGTACAACAGTTTATTCATTGCAAGTATGTTGGTTTGTTTTTTTTTTAAATGTAAATGGTGATTTACCTGAAGGACTACGCAGAAATCAGATTGATATGTGCAAAGTGTAGATGGAGCAGCTCAATTTCAGTAGTTCAAACAAGGCCAGGAGCTGAATATGGAGCAGATCAACAATTCCTCATGTGAAAGTTCAAATTGAAGCCAAAGAAATTGAAGACAAGTCCACAAGAACCAAAATACAACCTTAAGTCTAGACCTATAAGTCTGAACACTAATGACCAAAGACCAGCTGAGTTGTGAGATAAGATCAAGGATGAGATCAACAAAGAAAAAACCAAAATGGATGTCACAAGAAACTCTAAAACTTCCACTAGAATGGAAAGAAGGCAAAACTACGAGAAAAATGCTAAACTTAAAATAGATGAACAAACAGTTTCAAAGGGCAGTTCAAGAAGAGAAAACAAAGCATAATAACAAAATGCACAAAGAGTTGGAGTTAGAAAATTAAAAAAAGGAAGAACAAGTGTATCATTTCTCAAACTGAAAGAACTAAAGAATAAATTCAAACCTCAAGTTCTAAAATTGAAGATTTCCTTGGACAAAATCTTGAATGATGCAGGAAATATCAAAAGGAGATGGAAGGAATAAAGAAAGTTACTCTACCAAAAAGAATCAGTCGTCACTGAACCACTTCAAGAAGTAACATATGTTCAAGGGCCAATGGTAATGAAGGAAGAAGTTCAAGCTCTACTGAAGACCTTTGCCAAAAATAAGGCTTAAGGAAGTGATAGGATACCAACTGACATGATTCAATAAACAGTTGCAGCCCTGTATGTGCTCACTAGTAGTATATGCTAAGATATTTAGAAGATATCTGTCTCACCAAATGATTGGAAGAGATTCATATTTCTTCTGATTCCCCCCAAAAAAGATGATCCAACAGAATATGGAAATTGTCAAACAATATCATTAATATCACATGCTAGTAAGATTATTTAAAAATGGCTGAAACAGTATATCTATGGGAAACTTCCAGAAATTCAAGCTAGATTCAAAAGAGGTTGTGGCAGGAGGGACATCATTGCTGATGTTTGATGGATCTTGGCGGAAAGGTCACTATCAAAGTCAACTTGATGACCTCCAACAAGAGTAGACACCAGTAAGACAAGGAGAAATAATTCTGTAATGAAGGATATGGGGTGGAATTCTCCTGGACTATAGTTATTATTCATGTTGTTAGTTGTAATTGAGCTGGCTATATTCACAGCTGCCCAGTGAACAACAGATCTGAACCTTGACCTATCCTGCTTCACCATCTCCAGTATGCTGGAGCGCATTGTTACAGGGTCTTCAGTTGTGTTGAGGGTCTTCCTGCCTTCCTCTGCCTCTATGCCTTTACTAGCATAATGCCTTTTCCCTGGGACTGACCTCCTTGCCCAGCCACAACCCAATGACATTCTCAAAGTATGGAAGATGAAATTTCACTGTCCTAGCCTCTAAAAAGCACTTTGGCTGCAATTCCTCCCAAACAGATTTGTTTGCTCTTCTGGCAGTCCATGAGATAGTTAATGTTCTTCTGAGCACCACTGTAGGAGGGGCTACCTTGGTGGGTGAAAAGCCATGATTGGCACAAAATCTTAAATTGAAAGTTTACAGGAAAGATTGCAGGGTTCACTCTGTTGCCACCTGGCTACATGCTGGTTGGATTTATTGCCTATGGGAATTATTAAGGTCCCACCAAAGCAAGGAATCATTCCACAAGCTGGTCTGGAAGCTGTAATGATGAATGAACTATACCTTCTTTCAAGGCAAATCAACATGGCAGGTACAGTTTAGAAAGAAACTCAACTGGCATCTGAGCTTATGTTAAGAATCACAATGGATCAAAACAACTATGAGATATCATCTCACCTCATTAAGAATAGCAAAATTTAACAGAGCAGCAAACAGCAAATACTAGCAAGGTTGCATAGAAACTGGTAAGCTTATTCACTGTTGGTGGGAGTGTAAAATGCTGCAACAACTATGGAAGGCAGTATGGTGCTTTCTCAAAAAGTTGCAAATAGAAATACCATTTGACCCAGCAATTCCACTACTAAGAATATACCCTAAAGAAACCATAACCGCCACCCAAGCAGATATATGCACACCTATGTTTATTGCAGCTTTGTTCACAATAGCAAAGAGTTGGAAACAACTCAAGTACCCATCAACAAATGAATAGATAGAGAAGCTCTGGTATATTCACACATGCTGCATTGAAAAACAAAGAACTTATGAAATATTATACAAAATGGGTGACTCTGGAAGACATTATGCTGAGTGAAATATCTTAGTCACAAAGGACAAATATTGTATAGTGCCACTGTTGGTGGCACTGATGCGATGGACATAGGGGTTGAGAGAAGACTGAGAAAGAAGGGATAAATAATGTATACTGCATTGAAACAGTTGAGAGAGAGAAATGTTTAAAAGGGATATATGATTGGGTATTATTATCATGACAGGAGTTCAGAATGAAGGCTGCACGGTGGAGTGGACTTGGGCGAGGAATTGTATAACAATGAAAGAATTTTTCTGTTACTTTTCAAAGAGAAGAGCAAATTTGGGGGCAGGGGGTAAGCAGGGAGGAAAGTGCAACAATGAATGAGTGGAAACCCTAGGTCTCTGTAAACTTTCATTAAAATGAATAAAAATTTAAAAAAAGAATCACAATGGAGTTGAAATTCTGCTACAAACCTTAGCCAAACAAGTGCTTCAGATTTCAAGCTCTTAATACAGTTTACACAGCAAGCCTTTCCCACAGGCATTTATTTCTTTTTTTAAAAAATTATCTTGAGACACACACAGATTCAGAATCTCACCATCATATCTGTTATCTGGTTTTGAACTATTCTTTATTCATTTAATATATGTACATGTTTGCCTCACAATAAAATTCCAAGCAAAAGGGCTGCTATGTCTCCTTTGCAGATTCTACAAAGCTCTATTTTGTAGGTTAGATAAAGTTGTCAAGCTTAGTTAGTTGCTGTTATCACCATCAAGTCAAGTCTGACTCAGTGTTCCTGAGAACAAAAGATCTAAATGCTGTCCTATCCTGAGCCATCCGTATTACCCCCGACACACTTAAGCCCATTGCTGCAGTCACTCTGTCAATCCATCTCACTAAGGATCTTCCTCTATTTTGCTGAGCTTCTACCTCCCCAAGTATGATGTCACTTTCCAAGGAATAGCCTCTCCTAGAAACATGCACAAAATATGTGAGATGAAGTGTCACCATCTTTACCTCCAAGGGGAATTTTTGCTATACTTTTTCCAAGACTTATCTGTTTGGTGTTTTTAGCAGTCCACGGCAAAGCCTGTCATTTTGAAAATGAACAGCAGAATCCAGCCTCTCAGGATGTCATATCCTTGTCGTTTCCCATCTGACCCCCTTGGCTGGCTCGTTCCAAGGTACTGGTGATTGTTCCCTTACAGTGATTCTTCGTCCTCTCCCAAACTTAATATAGCAGAGATTAACATAGCCATCATGCTATCTAATTTCTTTATGCTGGTCCCAAATTTTACACAGCAAAGATTAACAAAGCCATCATGCTGTCTAATTGCTTTATGGTTGTCCCAGCCCAGAGCATGATGAGCTCTAGGATGCTGCCACTGTGGAGAACATCCTAGAATGTTCTGCTCTAGAATCCATTGGGAGATGCCATGCCCAGCAATGTGCTGCAGACGGCTCTTTTCTCTTCTGAAGCCAAGTCCCAGCAAACTCCAGCTAGATGCTGCACTTCCACGCCACCTTTCTCACTGTTCCAAAAATAAATAAAGCCAGGAGAGTTATCCTAGTGTTGACTCTGACCCCTGGCAAGCCCCTGTGTATCAGAGCAGGCCTTTTCTCTGCACAGTCTTCATGGCTTTGACTTTTTGGAGAAGACTGACAGGTCTTTATCCTGAGGTACTTTTAGATGGACTCAAACTGTCAACTTGTAAGTTGCTCAAATGCAAAACTCATTGTCATCAAATAGGAACCAACTCATAGCTGACCCACAGGGTGTGTTCCAAGCCTGTTAACTACATGGGAGGAGAATGCCTATCTCCCTTCTGGTGGATTAGAACTACCAGAGAGTGGCAGCTTTTGGGTTAGTAATGTAACTCCCTATGGACTAGGTCACCTGAGCACCCGAGCTCCTCTTCTAGTTACTTGCTGTTGTCGTTGTTAGGCGCTATTGAGTCAAGTTGGACTCATAGTGGTCCTTTGAACTACAGGTCTGAACGCTGTACTATCCTGCACCATCTTCACAATCTCTGACACACACGAGCCCATTGCAGCAGTCACCATGTTAATCCATTTGGTTGAGGATCTTCCTCTCCTTTGCCGACCCTCCACCTTTCCAAGCATGATCTCCCTCTCCAAGGAATAGCCTCTCTTTGCAACTTGCCTAGAATATTTGAGACAAAGATTTATCATGTTTGCTTCCAATTAGAACTCTGGATACACCTTCCCCAAGACCAACCTGTTTGTTCTTTCAGCCATCCATGGAATGTTCAGTGCCTTTCTCCAACACTACAGCTCAAAGGCATCAATATTTCTTCTGTTCTCCTTATTTATTGTCCCGTTTTTCCAATGCACAGCAAGTGATGGAAAAGACCATGGCCTGAATCAGGTGCACTTTACTCCTCAGTAATTTGGAGAGGTCCCTGACTACAGACTTTCCCAGTCCAAAATGTGTCCTGAACTCCTGACTAATTGTGTCAAGTGTATTGACTGTGGATCCAAGCAAGATGAAGTCATTGCCAGTTTCAGTCTTTTCTCCATCCATCATGATGTTCTGGTTACTAGTTGAGTGCTTAAAAGTTTGTTCCAGCTAAGCTGTATGCTTTTAAGCCCTGACTAACCTCAGAAGAATATTCACCAAGTTTTTTGTTCCACCTTCAAAAGGGAATTTCTTAATAGGTTTATCTACCTTTGAACTTGTTCTTTCTTTCTGCCTGTACATCGTTGTCCTCTTGAATTCTAGGCCTTCAAAAAATCTATTTGGAAGGGAGGTTGTTCAAATGTGGGTCTTCCACTAGCAAGATTGCAATGGTGGCCTCTGTTCCTGTCTATTTCCTCCCACCCACATGGCGGTTTTGCATTTACCTTCAGTCTTCACCTGGTTTCAGATTTTCTAACTACACCAGCCAACCTAAGCATTTGTTTATTAGGTGCTGTCCAGTCTAGGATTCATAGCAAGCCTGTGAACAGTAGATCTGAATGTTGCCTTATCCTGTGCCATCCTCACGATCTCTGATATGCTCAAGCCCATTGCCAGAGACATTGTGTCGCTCCATCTTGCTTTTAGTCTTCCTAAAATCCAAAACAATAAAGGACTGAAAATATCTTCATGTTCTTTCCTGCCTGACTTCCTTGCAGTAAGTGACTACAAGGCCTGCCCTTGACCCTACTGGGGCTACAAAGAAGGAAACTTATGCCAAGTTAGCACCTCACTTAGAGCTGCCTCAGGATCTCTCGGAAATGTTCTCATCACGCAATTCATCCCTGTAAGAAGAATTCAATTTCCGTTTTCTCATGGTGGTTCTTCCAAGTAAACACTAGACACCCCTGCTCAGAGACTCATTCCTGGGAGGGCTTCCTGATGGGGAATGAGAGCAGCATGCCAGCACTCAAATATATCAAGACCAAAACAGTTATTGGCGCTCCACTGGCTTACTGGGTAAGCAACTGTGCTTCCAACTCAAAGTCAGGTGGTTTGAATCCACAGGCAGCTCTAGAGAAGAAAGATGGACAATCTCCTCTCATGTGATTTAGAGCCTCAGAAAAACTGCTGGAGGGTCAGCTATGAGTCAGTTCGGACTTGCTGGCACATAGCAACAACCACAACACAAAGATAGCAAGAATTAGAGCATCTGTAAAAGGTAATGGCAAAATATGAAAGCTACAGTGATTGTTGTACAACATGGTAAATAATAGAATTGATCTGGAATGAAAAAATATTCAAGCTGCAAGTTGCAATGCTTGAGGATGCTATAGGCAGAATATTGAATGATTCAGGAAGCATTAAAAGTAGATAGAAGGAGTATACAGAGTCACTCTACCAAAAGGAATTGTCTGACACAGAAGAATTTCAAGAAACAACATATGATCAAGAGGCAATGGTGATAAAGTAGGAAGTTCAGGCTGTTCTGAAGGACTTGGCAAAAAATAAAGCCCCTGTAATTGATGGAATATCACTTGATATATTTCAACAAACAAATGCTACCCTAGACATGCTTACAAGGTTGTACCAAGAAATGTGGAGGACAACTACTTGGCCAACTGACTGGAAGAAATCCATATTTAATCCCCTTCCAAAAAAGAAGGTGACCCAACAGAGTGTGTAAATTATCAAATGACTCGACAGCACATAACAACAACAACATCACTAATATCACACACAAGCAACATCCTGTTGAAGATTATCCAAAAATGACTGTAACAATACATTGACAGAAAACTACCAGAAAGACAAGCTAGGTTTAGAAGAGGTTGTGGCACTAGTTGTTGTTGTTGATTGCCGTCGAGTCGAGCACAACTCATAGCGATTCTAGGAACAAAAGGCCTGAAGCTTTTCTATAACTATTGTCATTTATCAAAGTTCAGAGAGTGTCCAAAGGCAAGTTGTTTAGGAAGAGGATGCCACTCCTCTTCCCGAATGAACATAAGATAGATACAAAATAAAGCACATGGTAAAGATCATTTGTGCAATTTTTAAATCGCCACTAATTGTCTCTGTATTTTGCAACCACGTATGCATGTGATAAATGGGGGTGGGAGGGCATGGGGAAAGGAGGCGAGAGGGAGTTTCCTAGAAGGATACTCACCAAATTTGTTACAACAGTTCTTATGGGAAAGAAGGAGTTCTTAAGGGAAAGGAGGAAAAGTAATCAAAGTTGGGCAGGTAATTTTGAAGACTTTCAACTTTAATTGTAATATTTTTATTTACTTCAAAATAACTTGCATTAAAAGTATGAATATTTCTTCTGTCTGGGAGCTGTACGAGTTGTGTGTAGGGAAGAATTAACACAGCAGGCTTGAATGCCATCTTCTGAAAGCTTGCTTCTGAGGCTGGCCACTGCCTAGGGTCTGGGAACTTATGACTGTGGAAGGGTTCTCACAGCTCTAACTGATAAGAGTGGCTCACTGCACCTACAGTGTTTGTGCAAACAATGTGGTTTATGTTAAACAGTCACAATTCCTCTGGGAGCCTGAATTTTGCTCTGTGCTGGGCAGAGGAGACCAACCTATGTGACTGCTGTTGTAAGATGCCGTCAGAGCTATGATGACTCGCAGTAACCCAGTGAACAACAGATCTGAACCTGACCTATCCTGTGTCATTCTCATCCTCTCTGATGTGCCTGAGCCCACAGTCACTTTAACAACTGGACTGATAAATCCACCTTGAAGTTCTTCTTTTCTTTCTCTGCCTTTTCCAGCATGATATCTCGAGGCCCCAGTAAAAAACCTCAGTGTCTCTAGGAGTTACTCCAGGAGACAACACTTCAGAAGTGTCACAACTTGTTGGTGAGGGAATGAAGTGTGTTCAGTGCAACCACACTGGGGAAGGACCAGACCTGTGGCTGGTTTCCTATAGACCTTGCTGCTGTTGCTCACGCCTCTTCCCTTTGTGGACTTGGCTCTGGACTCTTCCGCTTTAACAAATTATGACTGTGAGCATGACTAGTTACAGGCTCCTAGGATTCCTGCTAGTGAAATACTAAGCTTAGGAGTGAACTCTGGATTCACAAACCCAGTAAGTTTCTGTTTAAATATAGAGTAAACGTCAATATAAACTGTTAACCTTTCCCTTTCTCATTCAAGGAGCCATCCCATTTCCCACCCTCAGGCCTCAAGTCATGCCTTGACCCAGAGAAAGCCATTTGTAGGAGATACCTCATCTGTCACAAGCAACCCACAGCCTATTTCTGCACGTACTGGTTCGGATAGTTGAAATCCAGAAGCTCCAAGGCTTCCAAAGGTGCCGGTTTAGGCCAAATCTGTAGAAGTGCCCGAAGCACTTGCCAATGTCAGATCAATCTTGGCAAAAAGCAGAGAGTACCAGAGGAATGTCTATCTGTGTTTCATTGGCTATGCAAAAGCATTTGACTGTGTGGATCACAACAACTCGTGGCTAATCTTGAGGAGAATGGGATCCCAGAACACTTCATTGTGTTCATGTGGAAAGCTATACTTGAACCAGGAAGCAGTCCTCAGAACAGAGCCAGGAAACACTGCATAGTTCAAAATCAGGAAAAGAGTGTGTCAGGGATGCATACTCTCTCCATAACTTTTTAATCTATATACAGAACAGATAATTCAGGAGACTGGGCTTTATAAGGAGCAATGTGATATCAGGATTGGAAGAAGACTAATCAACAACCTATGATATGCAGATGATACAACCTTGCTTGCTGAAACAGGAGGACCTGAAATTCTTGCTGCAGAATATCAAGGACTGTAGTCTTCAATATGGATTGAAGCTCAACATCAAGAGAACAAAGATTCTCACCACTGGGCCAATTGGCAGTGCCATGATAAATGGAGAAGAGATTAAGATTGTTAACAATTACAGCTTGCTTGGCTCCACAATTAACACTCTTGGCATCAACAGTTAGGATATCAAAAGATGAATTGCATTGGGAAAATCTTCTGTCACGGATCTTTTCAGAATACTGAGAAATAATGATGTCAGTCTGGAGACTAAGGTGCACCTAATCCAAGACAGGCTGTGTGTATGTGTGTGAATATGTATGTCAGACACTTACAGGATATAGAGGCAAAGAAGATATATTTGCTTTCAAGAAGACATGCTGACTTTCATGATCTTTTTCAGTAATGGAAAGCAGCTCTTCCATTAGGGATTCCGATTATAACCCTAGGGTTTTGGGCAAAGTCATGGTCTTTGCAATTACTTGCTATGCATCAGAGAGCTGGACAATGACAAAAGACAACAGAAGAATTCAAACCTTTGAGTTATGGTTCTGAAGAAGAGTATTAAACATACCATGAATTGCCAAGAGAATAAGAGATCTGACCTGAAAAGGGTGAATCCAAGCTCCTGCTTGGAAGCAAGGATTTTGAGGCTCCGTCTCACATACTTTGGGCATGTGGCCAGGAAGGCCAGTCCTTGGAGAAAGATATCATGCTTGGCAGGGTGGAGATGAGATGGAACTGGAGTAATGAGATCAGCTGTATCAGAGACAGGAAGATTGGCTCAGGATAGAGCAGGGTTCAGAGCTATTGTGCATAGGGTCGATATGAGTTGAAGTCAACTTGACAGCCCATAACAACAACATTGGTCAGTCTCCTACCTGATAATTCTTGGATCATTTCTATGTTGTTTAATTTGCAGAGCACCTGTGATGTTTGATGTCCATTATTCAAGGGAATTGACGTGTACTGCCGCAGTTCTCCAGGTATACCACCCTACTTCACAGTAACTTTGTTAGGCAATTACGATTTAGTGAAAACAATAAAAACGAATTGACTTGTACAAAAATGTACAACTAGTAATTTTTAAAACCTCACTACCACTAGTTCCAAAACTTTGTTCTCATGTGGTTTGTACAGCTCTTGAAAAAGTCACTGCCCTTATTAAAGGTCTTCTGTCAACGGAGAAAATTTTTCTCCCTTAGGTGGAAGGAATGATCCCTGGTTGGACAGTATGAAATATATCAGGCTGTTAACTATAAGGTTAACAGCTGTAGTGCTGTAGGGCAAAAAAATGAGCAGTCTTTTCCTGCATAGATTTAGAGCCTCTTGGAGGGTCCCTATGAGTCAGAATCTGATCCATGGCAGTGGATTTGATGGAAGGAACTTAAAGTTTTATTCTTAAAGATTTATCCCTTTAGCTAAAAATGTTCTTTCTTTCTGCTAAGAGGGATGTGTCATTAAAAAGACTATCATTAATGTGTTCCTTATTGAAAATAGCATGCAGAAAGAATCTTCTACCAGGGAATTTTTATCGTGTGCATGTGGAATGTAGAATAAGCAAAAAAGGAAAAAAAAATAGAGGGATAGTCAGAAACAACATGAAAGGCCAATACAGGAGAAGTGGAGGTAGACGATACTTTTGCTGACTTCTTGAATTTTTATGGGTCCAAACTCCCAGGACCTCCCTCCCTTTCTGTGGAACAGGAGGATGACAGGAACTCCTTCCACTCTAGAGGACCAGCAAGTGGGAGGTGGCTGGAGGAGAGAATGCTGGCATCACAGGAGATAAGGGGCAGGGGTGGGGTGGAGACAAAGAGGGAAGTAACTTTTTAAATAAAAAATGATAAGTGATGAATAGAATAGCTAATCCCAGCGAGCCCTGAGAATGCAGGGCTGCTGAGCAAGGGCCTCTCTTTTTTCACTTTCCTTTTTCTTTTCTTTTTAATTTTCCTTTATTTAATTTCGCTGCAGCACGTATAATCAATTACAGCCTGAATCAGGGATAAAGGGAGGGGAAGCACTTTAATTCATAAATCAATTTTATACGGTCATCAGTCAGGTTGTGAATGCAAATACCTCTGTCGGTTTAGGTTATTCAGAATTAATTGACTCCCACCGGGCTGGGCTGCAGATGGAGAGGGGCTTTCTCACAAAGTCTCCTAAGGCCCAGCATGGGGGCCCACTGCTTCCTCCCTACCCTGGGCCCTTTGGCCAGGCCACCCCCCCAACTCTTCCCCCTCCGGGCCCCAAGCGTAGAGGTGGTGGGGGTAGGGGTCCAGCTGAGGAGCTGGGTGGATGAGAGCCCAGAACTGCCGTTTGAAGAAGGAAGGGGCTACGCAGAAAGATGAAAGCCCCCCAAACAAGCCCTCTTCAGCCTGAGCCCTGCAGAGACACCTTTATGTGATTAGAAATGCTTAGCTTTCAAGAGTTTGCTTTTAAGTCCTCTTGAGCTTCTTAAATAAGAAAGAAAAAAAGAAAACAAACAGAAAAGCCAGAGGCACTGGGCTGAGGCTGAAGGGGTATCATTCAGAAGCCACCGTTTTGCAGGGGTCTGCACTACTGCCAGATTTGAACAAGTGAAGGGCAGCTGGCTCCAGACAGAGCCTGACTGCCCCCGAGGGCCCAGCAGAGATGAGGGTGAGGCCCCTGCCCACTGTACCCTAGAACAGGCTGGCAGTGGGAATCCTGGCTTTGGCAGAGCAGCTGTCCTAATGTGGCAGTACCAGAGTCTCCAATCACAAGAGTTAGTTTTCATTTGGAAAAAGACTTCCATTCAACCACCCCTACAGTCAGCGTTTCTGATGTCCACGTTCCCACTCTATTTCCAGATTATGTCTGCTGCTGGCTGTCCAGATGAACAGACTCATGGCTGACTCTGCAGTGGGATTTCAGAGGTTCTAAACTACAGGGGGAGGAAATCGCCCATTTTCCTCCCAAGGAGCAGCTAGATTCGAACTGCAAGCTTTTGGATTGGAAGCACACACTAGTGGATTAAGAGCTGATCTTCTAAACAAAAGGCCCAGAGTTGAAATCTCCAAACTTCTCAGCAAGAATAAAGTGAGACAGTCTGCTTTCATCAAGATTTCTGGCCCTGGAAACTATAGGGCAATTCTTCTCTGCCTTTAAAGCTGCTACGAGTTAGAATAAACTCAAAGGCCTAAAGGCTTGGTTTTGGTTTTGGATAAATACAGGGCTAACCAATGAATAAAGATAACAGAAGAATTAAAGTCTTTGAGTTGTGGTGTTGGAGAAGAGTATTGACTATCCCACAGATTGCTAAAAAACCAAACAGGCATGTCTTGGGGAAAGTACAGCCTGAATGTTCCTTGGAGGCAAGGATGGCAAAGCTTAGTCTCTCTTGCTTTGGGCATGTTACTAGCAGAGGCTATTCTTCGGAAAGAATATCATGCTTGGAAAGGTGGAGGGTGGGTAAAAGAGGGGAAGTCCTTCAACAAGGTGGACTGACACAGTGACAACAGCAATGGGCTCAAGTGAGTCAGAGGTTGTGAGGATGGTATAGGATAGGACAAGGTTCAGATCTGTTGTTCATAGGGTTGCTATGAGTCATACTTGACTCGATGGCACCTAACAACAACATATCCAAATGTGCTGTTCCAAAATGGATTTTCAACCCTGGCTGCATATTCAAATCACTTAGGAAGTGATTCTTTTTCAGTGCCAATGTCCAAGCCCATCTCTGAAAATACTGCTTTAATTGGTCTTGAGGAAAGCCTGGGTATTGATGGTTGTTGTTGATAGAGCAGAAGTGAATCTCGGCATGTAGCTAGGATTAAACCACTGACCTGTAGGTGTGATGGTCAAGTCTAAAACCCATCCTCACTCCCCACAACTGGTGAGTGATGTAAAAATGTGGCATTAGAAGCACATGGGTAGATAAGTTTCAAGAAGAAAACTGAATTTCTGGAGGTATGGACTACAAATGCTGGCCAAGTACTTCCAGTCCAGTGAAGGCCGAGAGTTTCCAGTGGTGTGAATTCACTATCTCCGTGGGAGAAAGATGGGCATTCTCCTCAAATTGCCATTTACAATCTCAGCAACTTTGTGGAGGACTGCTGTGCATCAGAACCAACTCAATGGCAGTGAGTTTGCATTTTTGAGTGTTGTTGTACCCAGTGTCCAACAGAACAAAACATTATCTGCTGCTGCACCATCCTCACAATCATTGCTGTCTGAGCCTGTCATTGCATCCACTCCATTTCTTTGAGGGTCTCCCCCTTTTCACTGACCCTTTACTTTACCAAGCATGAAGCCCTCACTCACACTCCCTCAGGTCAGAGCTCAGGAAGCAATACATTTGGGCCCGACAATTGTAGTTGTGGGATATTGCCAGTGAGATGTCCTGAGAGACAAAAACTTGGCTCTAAAAGTTAAAAGAAAGTAACCTATTTGAGGGAGGATCACAATGATTGTGATCCATAACATGGGTTCTTGGCCCATATTGAATCTCTGAAAAATCAGCAGCAAAATTTTTAGGAAATTTTAACCAGAACTCAAGTAGGTGGGCCCCTGATCTATAAGACAGTTGTTGCATGCAAATAAGCTATTTTTGTTATAAAAGCTAAGAGGAATTCTTGGGACTGCTTCGTTAGTCATTTAACTTATATTACCATATGTCGCTGGAAGCCATAAAACTACTTTTCTTTAAAAATTTCAATATTTCAGGCTTCTTTCCCAACTCAGACTAGACTTCCTCTCAAAATAGTCTGAAGGTCTTAATGTAGATTAAATGTGTGTTTTCTTCTGTTGCACTTAGCCAGAAGCAAAGAGACATTTGGGGAGGGGATGGTCCAGAATGAAAGGGTACTTTGTGTGCAAAGCTCCATGTTTCTAAAGTAGATAATCTAAGACATTCATGGGAAAGAAAAAAAAAATCCATAGACTATTAAGGCAGTATGGCTGGGTGATTAACTAACTATACATGCCTCAGTGTCAACGTTGGCTGGCTCTGAATCTCAACTTTACCACTCACACTGGGAAAGATACTGAGCAATGTCCCTGCATTCCGGTTTACTCTTTAAAATGGAAATGTTAGCTACTGACATCTTTAAGGGTTACTATGTACATTCTATGAAAGCAGATAGAGAGTTAAGCTGAGACAAATTTAATTAATGACGTGAACTTCAGTTGATTGAAACGACTTGATCAGTGTAATCTGTTGTGATGTGCTGTCAGGTTGACTACTACTCATAGCGACCCTACGCAGAACAGCTCTGAACATTGCTATCATGAGCCAGTCTCACTGTCTCTAACACATCTACCTTCATTAACCCAGTTACTATTTCAATCCATCTCATCTGAGGTCTTCTCCTTCTGCACTGTCCCTCCACCCTTCCAAGCTTCATGTTCTTCTCCAAAAACTACTGCTTCCTGGCTACATAATCCTTGCCTCTAAGCAGCAGCTTGGTTTGCCCTCTCCAGGACAGACCTGTTAGTTCCCTTGCCTGACCAATGGTATCTTCACTACTTTTTTCCAGCTCCACAACTCCAGGGCATGAATTCTTCTTCTGTTATCTTTGGTCATTGTCCAGCTCTCTGAGGAATAGCAAATAATTGCCAAGACCATGACCTGGACCAAATGTACCTTAGTCTCTAGACTGACATCCTTTCTTTTCAGCACTCTGGAGAGGTCCCTGACAGCAGATTTTCCAAGTGCAATTCATTTTTTTATTTCCTAACTGCTGGTGTCAAGAGTGTTAATTATTGACCTAAGCAACCTGAAATTTTTAACAATCTCATTCTCTTCTCCATCTATCATGGTGCTGCCCAGTAGTGAGAATCTTTGTATTCTTGATGTAGAGCTTCAATCCATATTGTAAACGTCAGTCCTTGACCTTCTGCAGCAAATGTTTCAGGGCCTCCTCAGTTTCAGCAAGTAAGGTTCATCTGCATAATGCAGGTTGTTGATGAGTCTTCTTTCACTCTTAATGCCACATTAATCGCCATGAAGTCCAGATTCCTGAATGATCTGTTCTACATGCAAATTGAAAAGGTGTGGAGACAGAACACATCACTGACATACTCCTTTGAACCATGCAGTGTTTCCTCACTCTGTTCTGATGATTGCCTCTTGGTCCAAATATAGGTTTCACATGAGCACAATCAAGTATTCTTAGATTTCCGTCCTCAAGGTTAACCATAATTTGTTGTGATCCACTCAATCAAATACTCTCTGCTCTTGGTCAAAATCCATCTGACTTTGGCAATGATACCCCTAGTTCCATGGCCTCTTCTAAGCCCCGTTTATGTTTCTGGCAATTCTCTGTCAATGTACTGTTCCAGTTGTTTTTGGATAATCTTCAACAGGATTTTGCTTGTGTGTGATATTAGTGATTTCATTCAATTAGTCCCACACTCTGTTGGATCACCTTTTTTTTTGGAATGGGAACAAGTATGGATCTCTTCCAGTCAATTGGCTGTGTGTGAGTTTATTAGAAATATCAATTCCTGATCCCACACCAGACCTGCAATGTAAGAAACTCTGAGAGTGGAACTCAGTAACTTTTTTCATCAACACTTCAGGTGATTCTGTTGAACAATAAATTGGACAATTCCTAAGATAGTTAAGCTGGAGATTTAGAAGGCAACAAGATACTTCTTATAGGTAAGCAGTTCAAGACCCTATAAGGCAATATGATACTTGTGGGTGGTGTTTGAGAAGAGTACTAACTATCCATAGGTATGTCTTGGAGAAGGTGCAACCAGAGTGCTCCTTGGAGGCAAAGATGGTGCTGCTTCAGCTCACATATTTTGGACATATTGTTAGGAGAGACCATTCCTTGGAAAGGAGGAGAGTCAGCAAATCAGAGGAAGACCCTCAATGAGATGGATTGACAGAGTGTCTGGAGCAATGGACTCAAATATATAGATGATGATGATAAGGACGGCACAGGAGAAGACGGGGTCCGACCTGTTGCTCATGGGGAGGCTATGAGTCGTATTCATCTTGACAGTATTTAACAACAGTAAGAACAACTTAGTTAAGCAGTTCATATTAAACTTAAAGTTAGCTCTCCACAGGAAGCTAGAGGCAAAGATCTCACATGCTGTGATAATTTGGGGATTGATTTGGATAGAGGAATTATCAGCCTGGTGTGTCCATCCATCCAGGAGATGAGATTCCTACCAGTAACAATACAGTGAATACAGCAGCATAGTTTTCAAAGACCTGCCACAGATTGCATCTCATAGCCCTCGCTACATTACACTTCTCTCCCACAACCCCAGTCTCTCCAGGTTCCAAGGTCTTGCAGTGCTACTGACCCCCAATATTCAAAAGACTATACTCCCCCACTTGCCAGAAGAGTGCAGCAGAGAACTTGTGTCCTAGAGTTTGCACAAAGAGAGAAACCCTGTTAGGGAAAGGGTCATAGAAAAGTAGGTTCAAGGGAGCTCTGGTGACCTAGTGGCAAGAAGCTGTACTGCAATCCCAGAGGTATGTGGTTCAAATCCACCAGATGCTCTGCTGGAGAAGGATGGGCAATCTCCTCCTGTGACAATCAGATCTGATTTAATGGTACAGACACACAAAAAAATAAAATAAAAATTAAAAAAAGAAAAGTGGGTTCAGCCTCATTGCTTTGAGATGCCAAGTGAGTACCTAGTTAGCACTTTTCTTGTCCTACAATGAATCTAAACTGCCAGAAGAACAACAAATCTGTCCTTGTAGGAAATATTCTGAATGTGTTTTATGCAAGACAAAATTATTGTTCAAGATATGTTATAAGTAGGGGCCAGTTCCTGGAGCAGGACATTATGCCTGGTAAAGTTGAAGGTCAGTGAAAGAAAGAGCCACTCAATGAAACAGGCTGAAGGAATGGTGACCATAATGGGTGCAAATACAATAGTTAAATGTAAGACTGTTGCAGGACCACTGTTTCATTCTGCTGTATACAGGGTGGTTATGACTTGGAACTGACTCAACAGCACCTGACAATCACAAAGAACCACAGAAAAATGATGGAGCACAGTTTAAGAGGTGAAAATAAAAGGACTTGGAACTCACCGATGGTAAAAAAAAAATAGGAGAGAGAAGTTTGAGAAGAAGAGAAAGCTCATGACTTGAAATCTACAAGACAGCTAATGGAATCTCAACTGGAAACTGACCCCAAACCCCCCAAATTACAGTCACCTCATCACAGTCCCATAGGACAGAGTAGAGCGGAACCATCGGATTCCATGATTTTATACGTTTATAGAAACAGGATGCCTTATTTCCCTTCTGTGAGATGGCTGGTGAATTAGAACAGCCAGCCTGAGGAGGAGCAAACACTTTAATCACTACACCTCAAAGACTCCTACAGGAGGAACTGAAGGCACTGAAGGCAATGCTCAGTATGTTTGACTAAAGATCATTAGTACCTTCAACAAAACATTATCGAGTACTCCAAAAGACCAGGCACTGTGCTAGACTCAGAGGGAGGGAAAAACCCCCTAAAATATAATGCTTGCTTTCAAGAAGCTCTTACAAAAAGACATAGAAGAAAATGGGAAAAGTTCACACATATTCCACCCCCCCCCCCCGCAATTCAATTCATTCCTTTGAAATGAATAAAGGAAAAAGGACAGTGTAACTTTCAATGTTTCTCTGAGCATTTGACTTTGATTTAAAATTTGGGATTCCCTAAACAGCTGTTATCCACTGGTGATTACTTACACACACACACACACACACACACACTCACACTATCCTGTTAACCAATGAAGACTGAGTCCTCGTTGCTGCTGGCCCTACCACGATTCTTCAGTCTGGATCAGAAAGGCTTCAGAAGTTAATTAAAGAAGCAAATCCCAGCAGTTTGTAGTTCATGAGCCAGCTCTAAACTCAACCTTCATTTGATGATTTAAGGGTAAAGGAATCTGACAAACACAGATTTAATTTCCTGTGAAATGCACAGGGGCTTAGAAACTAAGGGAGAAGCAGGATTTGGATAAATATATTTTGGATTTTGTCACACAGGACACATAAGACTCCTGTTATGCCTCTTAAGCCCTAGGCCCACTTGACTTCACCCACCCTTCTTATGCTGGAATATTCTCTTTCTGAACCTCAGCCTTCAAGCTCCCTACTTTAGACGCCTACTCTTAGGGGACAGAAGTCTAAGGTAACATTGTTGTGGTGTGATGGCAGGGATTTAGTTGTTTCAGTGGTCCCTTTCCCAAGCAGAACAATCCATTCTTGGACTCCACAGAGAGGAGGCTCTGAAAGGGCCTCTAAGTGACTCTCCATGCTTTGGCCCCAGCTGGTCCTGAGATCTACTCAGTCACTCCCAGCATGAACTTTCATTTCCTTTCAGGCCTCTGCTGATATTTACTTCCCAGCTCAGTTACAAACAGCCAAATGAATTTTTCAGAAAGACAAGCTTGTCAGAGCCCAGTTAAGAACATGAATATAATCCCAGAATCCCTTTGGTATCATGCTCACAAAGTTTTCTCTTGGGGATTCTTATATGTTCAGAGTTCTCGGTTTCCTGTCTATCCTTTTTGGACATTTTCCTCTGACTCTTCCTTTAGTTTTACATATTGTTCCCAAAAGTAGTTAGTCTATAATCCTGAACAAAAATGATGCCAAAAGTTGTGTGTGTGTATGCATATATGTGTGTGCATGCGTTTCAGAACATTCCACTGACAAAACACAACCTTGACTGCAGCTGGGAGCTGCTGAGATCACTGTGCCTTGTTTTAATGCATGGTCCCTTTCATGAAACCTGGGGGAGTTAATGGAGGTGGGGGCGGAGGGGAAGGAGAAGGAGGGGGAAGAGAGGCGTGAACCTTTACGCCTAGAATGGGACTTCAGAAGAATTTACAGCCGTCTTTTCTGGAGACCGTTAAGTTTTTATTGCCTTCGTACCAGCAGTTACAATGCCCCATGGAAGTCAGAGCTGAGTCCATGCCAAAGATCTTCCTGCTCGCTAAAGCTGGAAAGGGGCCAACTCCCCTCACTTCAGGAGGAGAAGGGGGAGCTAGTTTAGGATAGAGGGAAGAGAGAAATGCAGAAAGTAAGTCAGGCATCATGGTCCCAAGTCTGTTTCTACAATCTGAAAGAATAAGCTTTGGGTGTGAATTGCACCATTCACTAGCTTACGGCATTGAATAAATGACTCAGCTACCCAAGAGCTTGCTTTTCCCTTTCTGTAAACGGCAGATGGCAACCAACCTCCCAAATCTCACTGCTGTTTTTCCCAACTCATAGCTACCCTCCATAGGGTTTCTGAAGTAGTTAATCTTTTGGAGAGGAGACTTCCCAACTTTCTCCCTTAGGGGTGACTTGTGGATTCAGACTATTGACTTTTTTAAGTTGGAAGCTTGATACATGATACACTATGCCACCTTAACTCTTTCAGAGATAATAATAACTTCCAGGTTATTGTGAGGATTAACTAAAATAAAGTCTATAAGGAGTTTGGCATAGGTGTCTGGTTCACAGTTAAAACTTTACAAATAATATTCCATATTCATAAAGTTATACATGATGGCATTTAGACAAAAAGATCATTCAGCAGAGTTCACACTTTCTATAAACAGGAGTATGTACAGAAAGGAATTACTAACACCTCTCACCTTCAATCATCCCTTCTGTGGCACCATACCCAAGACTGCTGGTACCCTGAGTGTGAGGTGAAGAGTAACAGAAGGGGAAAGAATTAAAGGGTAAAAGAACAACTGGTTGAATCAAAGAAGATTCAACAAGGGAAAGGGGGATATTGGAGAAAGACATACAAAGAAAAACTGAGTGAAAGAAATTAATGTGAAGTCAAATCTGGAAAGAAATTTTGCAGCTGGAGTCAGACAGTGCTGGAGCCAGAAACACACTTCCTAATGTGGACAGGAGGCCTAGGAGTCTGGAAATGCATAGGGTATTGGATGGCTGGAAAGCACCTCCTCTGGATACTTAAAAGGGATGTATTCCACAGAGTAAACCCTTCTTATGTACATGTTGCCCATGAGTACTCTTGGTCAATCACAAATCCTCCGTGGTCCTCTCTGAGGCACTGATAAATGTCCTAACTTCATTTCCCACAATCTCATACTTGACTTGACTGTAACCCTGAAAGAGACTCTGCTGGTTAAAATGTATACTAGAAATCGTGTATGAGGAGGCAGGGGGGAGCAGAGTGGTGAGGATGGGCAGGGGGTAAATCATAAGTTCGCACAATTTGGTGGGTGGAGGCGGGGTGCGGTGGGTAAAGGAAATGGGAAAGATCTGGTGGGGATCTGGAAAGACAGTCATGGTAGGCAAAATTCAATGATGATTAATTTTATAAAACATAGTGAATGGGCTTGACTGAACAAAACACAATATGAATGAAGGATAGTATGATACACAATGTATACAAACTTTGTAAGCAAACTAATATAAAACAATTTTTTTAATTATTATTAATTTTAATGAAAGTTTACAGAGACTTTGGATTTCTATTCATTCATTGTTGCACTTTTCTCCCTGCCCACCCATTGCCCACAGTTCACTCTTCTTTTTGAAAAGTAAAAGAAAAATTCTTTTATTGTCATACAATCCCTCCCTTCAAGTCCACTCCACAATACAGCCTTCATTCTGGGCTCCTGTCATTAAAAAATACCTAAGCATATATTCCTTTTAAATAGTTCTCTCCTTCTTCTGTTTCAATGCAGTATACATTATTTATCCCCTCTTAAGTTCTCCACAACCCCAATGTCAGTCCTGTTTTAGGACTATGTGGCACTATGCAGTATTTGTCCTTTTGTGACTGAGATATCTCACTCAGCATAATATCCACCAGAACCACCCATTTTGGATAATATTTCATGAGTTCTTTGTTTTTCAATGCCAAATAGTATTCCATGGTGTGAATATACCAGAGAGTCTCTAACTATTTGTTTGTTGGTGGGCACTTGGGTTGTTTCCAACTTTTTGCTATTGTGAACAAAGACACAATAAACATGGGTGTGCATATATCTGCTTGGGTAGCAGTTATGGTTCCTTTAGGTTATATTCCCAATAGTGGAACTGCTGGGTCAAATGGTATTTCTATTTGCAACTTTTTGAGAAAGCGCCATATTTGCCTTCCATAGTGGTTGCATCATTTTATACTCCCACTAACAGGGTATAAGAGTTTCTGGTTCACAATATCTTCAGCATTTGTTGTTTGCTGCTCTGCTGACTTTTGCTAATCTTACTGCGGTGAGATGATAGCTCATAGTTGGTTTGATTTGCATCTCTCTTAGAGCTAGGGATTTTGAGCCCTTCTTCATGTGTTTGTTCACCATCTGAATGTCTTCTCTGGTGAAGTGTCTGCTCATATCCTGTGCCCATTTTTCAACTGAGTTGTTTGCCTTTATCTTGTTGTGGTGCTCAAGTATTCTATAAATTCTAGATGTAAGTCCTTTATCTGACATGTCATTACCAAGTATGTTTTCTCAGTCTGTAAAAAGGCTTGCCTTTTTATCCTGTTGGAGAAGTTTTGGATGTGCATAGGGATTTGATTCTTGGACCGTCTTATTCATCTATTTTAACCTCTCCTGGTTGTAGATTTTCCAGGATACTTGGAAGACTGTTTATGTTATAGATTAGGACTTCTGGAGTTCTTCCAAGCTTTTCTTTTTTTTTTATTAAATTTTATTAGTTTTAATGAACATTTACAGAGATTTTGGGTTTTCATTCATTCATTGTTGCACTGTTTTCTCCACCCTCATC
>NW_006400239.1:486086-496807 GCF_000299155.1 Elephantulus edwardii | reverse complement strand
ATAAGTAAAAAATTGAAAAGCAATAATATTCTGAGTAGAGGTTCTAATAGTGGCACAAATCAAGTTACAGAGGTAAGGTGGTTCCATTGCCATCCTTACTCTAACTTAATTATTTTTTTTAATTTAAATTTGTTGTTAATGTCAGTGAAAATTTACAGAGGCTTTGGATTTCCATTCATTCATTGTTATAGCAAGCTTTTCTTAATAAAGTTTATAGTCCTTGGTTTTAGTCCTAGATCCTTGATCCACTTTGAGTTGATTTTTGTATATGGAGTGAGGTGTGGATCTTGCTTGAGTTTTCTGCAGATAGTTTTCCAATTTTGCCAGCACCATTTGTTAAAAAGGCTGTCATTTCCCCACTTAACTGATTTCATCTCCTTGTAAAAAATCAGTTGATCATAGATAGACAGGCTGATTTCTGGATTCTCAATTCTGTTCCATTGATCTATGTGACTGTAATTGTACCAGTACCATGCTGTCTTGGCCATCATGGCAGTATAGTAGGATTTGAAATCAGGGAGTGAGATGCCTCTTACCTTGTTTCTCTTTTTAAGGAGTGCTTTGCTTATTCTGGGCCTCTTTCCATTCCAAATGAAATTGGAGATTGCCTTTTCCATCTCGTTAAAGAATGGAATTGGTATTTGTATTGGGATTGAATTGAAATTGCCTTTGGTAGGATTGTCATTTTTCACATTATTGAGTCTTTCTATCCATAAGCAAGGGATATTCTTCCACCTCTCCAGTTCTCTTTTTGTTTCTTGTAATAACGTTTTGTAATTTTCTTTAAACTGATCCTTTGTGCTCTGGTTAGGTTTACTCCTAAGTATTTAATCTTATGATTAGCTATTGTGAAGGGTATTGTTTTTCTAAGCTACAGCTCTGTATTCTTTTTTGTCACTGTAGCGAAATCCAATTGATTTTTGTATGTTGCTCTTGTAGCCTGCCACTTTGCTGAATTAGTCAACTATATCCAGTAGTTTTCTTGCTGAATCTTTTTCTAAGTACACTATCATATCATCTGCATAGAGAGATAATTTTACCTCCTCTTTGCCAGTTTGGATACCTCTTATTTCCTTCTCTTGCCTTATTGCTATCACTAAGACTTCCAATACAATATTGAATAGGAGAGGTGATAGTGGGCATCCTTGCCTAGTTCCTGTTCTCAAGGGGAATGTCTTTAATCCCACTTCATTGAGAACAATGTTGATATTGAAGAAATTTTCCTCTAATCTTATTTTGTTGAGTGTTTTAATCAGGAAAGAGTGTTGGATTTTGTCAAAGGCCTTTGCTGCATCAATTGATAGGATATGTGGTTCTTGTTCTTTGCTTTGTTAATGTGATTAATTACATTAATTGTTTTTCTTATGTTGAACCATCCTTGCATACTTGTGATGACTCCAACTTGGTCATGGTGAATTATTCTTTTGATGTATCGTTGGATTCTGTTGGTGAGTATTTTATTCAGGATTTTTGTATTTGGACATTGACCTATAGTTTTCTATTTTGGTGGTAACATTACCTGGTTTTGGTGTCAAGGTTATGTTTGGTTCATAGAATGAATCTGGGAGAATTCCATCTTTTTCTATTTTCTGAAATATTTTACGTAGGATTGGTGACAGTTCTTCTGTGAATGCTGGATAAAATTCATTTTTAAAGCCATCTGATCCAGAACTTTTTTTGGCTGGAAGTTGCTGTATTACCTTTTCAATTTCTTCTTTTGTAATGGGTCTATTCAGGTGTTTAATTTTGGTTGGTGTCAGTTTAGGAAGGTTGTAAATGTCTAAGTATTTGTCCATTTCCTCTAGTTTTTCATATTAATTGAGCATAATTTTTCATAATGCTGGGATGTTAGCCTTTTTATTTTAGTTGGTTCTGTTGTGACTTTGCCCATTTCGTCTCTTATTTGGATTATTTGTGTCTTTTCCTTCTTTTCTTTTGTTAGTTTTGCTAGTGGTTTGTCTATTTTATTGACCTTTTCAAAGAACCAACGCCTAGTTTTGTTGATGGTGTCAATTGTTTTTTGGGTTTCTATTTCATTTACACCTGCTCTAATTTTTACAATTTCAGTTTTTTAAGAGGGTGTCGGGTTTTCTTATATTTTTTTTTTCATTTGTTGGAGATGTTTGGTTAGCGAGTTGATTGTTGTTTTTTCCTGCCTTTTGATTTTGCTTATTGCTGTAAATTGACTTATTACTGCTTTGGCTGTTTCCCAGAGGTTTTGGTAAGTGGTGTTTTCATTGTCATTTGTTTTAAGAAACAGTTTTTATTTCATTTTTTTATTTCTTCTAGTACCCACTCATGTTCAAGGAAGGTGTTGTTCAGCTTCTAAATCTATGGTTTTTCTCCTTTATCCTCTTGTTATTAATTTCTAATTTTGTTGCATTCTGCTCTGAGAAAATGCTTTGTGTTATTTCTCTGTTTTTTGAACTTATTGATGCTTGCCTTGTGACCTAAAATATGATCTATTCTGGAGATTGTTCAATGCACATTGGAGAAGAAGGTACACTGTGGGTTTTTTCGGGTTCATTAGCCTATATATATCTTTCAGGTCAAGTTGGTGTATTGTGTAGTTTAATTCTTGAACATCTTTGTTGAGTTTTTTCCTGGTAGTTCTATCTTTTCTTGAGACTGGTGTATTGATGTTTCCAACTACTATAGTAGTGTTGTCTATGTCATTTTGCACTTAATGTTTCTTTAATATATTTTTCAGGTCTATAATTTGGTGCATAGATATTTATTATTGTTATGTCCTCTTGTTCTATTGACCTTTTAAACATTATGTAGTGACCTTCCTTGTCCTTTGTGATAGTTTTTGCTTTGAAATTTATTTTATTGGAGATTAATATCGCTACTCCTGCTTTTTTATGGTTGCCATTTGCTTGGTATATTTTCCCAACCTTTTTAGTCCTTCTTTATCTTCATTTTCCAACTGTGTCTCTTGTAGACAGCATATTGATAGATTTTGTGTTTTTATCCAATCTGCTACTCTTCTCTTCAGTGGTGCATTCAAACCATTCACATTTGGTGTGATTATTGAAAGGCAGGGTTTTATTATCATTTTGTTGAGTTCTTTTTGGTGTTGCTAGTTACTTTGGTCCATGCTGCTTTCTGTGGTACCTCTGTAAGAAGGATGTCTCTGAGTCTTTCTTGCAATGCTGTTCCTGTTTTTATAAACTCTCGTAGGTTCTGTTTTTCTGGGACTATCTTGATCTATCCTTCATATTTGATGGATGATTTTGCTGGGTACAGTATTCTTGGTTGACAGTTGTGTTCTTTGAGTGTTTGATATATGTCCTTCCACTCCCTTCTTGCTCACATGGTTTCTGCTGAGAAATTGGCACTTAATCTTATCTGCTTTCCCTTATAGGTTACTTTTTGTTTCTCCCTTGGTGCTTTCAGGATTTTCTCCTTATCTTTGGTTATGCTAAATTTAACTATGATATGCTTTGGTGTTTTTCTTTTGGGGTCTATTCGATATGGTGTTTGTTGAGCTTCTTGAATATATATTCTCTCATTCTTCATTATGCCTGGGACATTTTCCTCTAGTAATTCTTCAACAACTTTTTCGGTGCCTTTACTCGCTTCTTCCTGTTCTGGGATTTCAATGATGTGCATGTTATTTCTCTTGATAGTGTCCCACATTACTCTTAGGTTTTCATCTTTTCCTTTCCTCTTTGAGTCTACTTTTTGCTCTAGCAGATCAGTGGTGACAATTCTATCTTCTATTTCACTGGTTCTGTGTCCCTCTCTTCAACTCTGCTCATGTGTCCCTCCATCATGTTGACAGCATCTGAAACATTGGACCTCATATTTTGGATCATGGTTTCTTGATTTCCAGTGTCGCTAATGCCGTGTTTGTTTTATCTACATTGTTCTGGGTTTGTTTTTTTTTTTTAGCTCCTCCTGGTTTTTTATTACAGTATCCTATAATTCAAGTGTGTCTTTCATCCATTGAAAATATTGAATCTTTTTTTCTTAATTCTGTGTCAGAAAGTTCCATCAGGCTTTCTGGCTTCAGGAAATCCATTGATACTGTGTCACCCTTTGGGGGGGGTGACATCTTGCTTTGTGCTTGTGTAGTGTGTGGGATAGCTGCTCTTCGAGTTATTGATATGTTCTTGATCTGAAGACAATGCTCTAGAAATCGGTTGGGCAGCTACCCCACTTGTGTTTTTCTCTGAACTTCTGACTATAGGGAAAGGTCAGTTTAGAGCCTATGAGAGCAGCCTCTTGTAGGTAAGTCAGATCAAGGTGCTCCAGATTAAAAGCAAGTTGATAGACCAGACATGTAGGCTCAGGTGTGGAGCCAACTGGGGTGGGGTAGGCACAGGGGTGGGGCAACCACAAGGGCAGGTCAACCACTTGGGGGACTTCACTCAGACCTCCGCTGTCTGAGTGTGTTCACGGTTGGGGTCCCTACTCAAATTCCAGATATCCATCTCCCACCCAGTGGTTTTCACTCAGCAGTCCCTGCCCAGCAGCACTTACCGAGGTGCCCCTGTGCAGTGGCCCCTGCACAAGCAGGATCCTGGGTCCAATGGGACCAAGAAGTCAAAGTCAAATTCTTACCAACCCACTTGACTCTGGCTGGTGTGCAGTGTCCACAAAAGTTCAGTCAAATTCCCACTGGCCTGCTCATTCCTGGGCAGTCAGCATGGCCCAAGAGAGCTCAGCTAAATTCCCACCAGTGGGGTGAGCCCACTTTGGGTGGCTCTCCAAGGCAATCGGTAGTGCCCAAGAAAACCCAGTCAGAATCCTACCGGTCTTTCTCCTGCAAGATCAGTCCCACAGCAGCTTGGCTGGTGGCTTCAGGCTATGGCTGGATTCTCAGCTGTGTGGCTTTGTGTTCATCTAGCTTGGAAAGAAAGTGTTCCAACAAAAGTTCTGATTCAAAATTCTACTGTCCATGGCTTGCTGTGTTGATCAGTCTCCATGCAGTGTGAAGGACTCTCTAGTGGACCTGGGGTGACATCAGGAGTACGGGGCTGTGGCACAGGGCTGTCTCACAAGTGCCAGGGGGAGGTGGTGCAGGGAGCAGGGCTGTGGTACCGCCACACAGGGTTGCAGGGCTAGGGTGCTCCCACCAGGGGGTGGGGACGTGGGCCTGGGGCACTGTCGGTGGTGCTGAGCTGGTGATCTGTTCACAGATGTTAATCTGCCAAGTCACCCATCCTCAGCACATCAGACTGCCTGAGTCGCTCTCCACCTATGTCATTGCTCTCCACCCGTGTTTATTCCCTCTTCTACACACACACACACACACACACGCAACTCTTGTTTCACCACTGAATCCCACAGATGATGTGACTGATGATATCTATGGAAATGGATGGATTCTAAGTTAACATTTTTTTCACATTTTAATAACTGAAATCCAGAGGCATGCTGTAATCAATGGCATGCCGTAGTTTAATTGGCAGAATTACCTTTCTTTCATGTTGTTGTCCTATAAGATTGAATCAGAACTGACCCATAGTTCACCTCTGGCAGGTATTCAGAGGTAGTTAATTGCTCTGGAAGAGATTGCCTTTCTCTTATGGAGCAGCAGGTGGATTTGAACCACGCTCCCCTGTGATTATAGCGTAGCTTCTTACCATTAGGCTATTGTTATTGGTGGTGGTGTTGAGTAACATAGAGTCAGAACTGACCCATAGATGACCCATCAGTGAGTTTTCAGAGGTCGTTAATCCCATTGGAGGAGACTGCCCATCCTTCTTCTGTGAAGCAGATCATAGATTTGAACTGCATGCTTTCAGGATTGCAACATAGCTTCTTACCACTTGGCCACTAGAGCTTCCCATTTCTAGTTAATAATGTATCAGGCTGCTAACATTAGCTACCTAGTCTATTAGTTTATATACAAACTGACATCATTGATTATAATATGTCTCTAGATTTCAGATATTAAAATGTGAAAAAAATTGGTAACATAGAATCCATCCGGATTCTTTCTTAGTGGTATATACAGTGATGGTGCATCATACAATGGGTGACATTAAGATTTGATGAAATATGATATATATCAAGTTTTCTTTTCACTTTTTTTAATCATTCCACAACCATTTGTTAAGAACATGCATGATGCCAGGTATAAAACAAACCTATTACTTCTGGTTGGTGTAGAAAATTTCACTTCATTCTATCTAGCCTCAAGTTTTACAAGCTTGATCTCACTTGCTTCCACCACAGCAATGCTAGAATAAGCATCCTTGTATATGTTCATGTGGAGCACTATATGAATTACACTGGCTAGTGGTTCAAATTCACCAATTACTCTGTGGACAATCTCCTCCCATACAACTTACAGCCTCTGAAAAATGCTGGATGTTCAGCTGTGAGTCAGTTCTGATTCAGTGGCACATAACAATGCAATAGCAACAGCTCATATAGAACTTCTGGGTCACACAGCAAGTATATATATTTAGTTGATTTAAGCCAGATTGTTCTTCAGAATGGTTATACTCCAACAGCAAGGCACAAGGATCCCATATATCCAAATCCTTGCTTCTTGTTGTTATGTGCTGTCAAGTTACTTGTGACTCATATTGATGCCATATCCTATCCTGAGTCAATCTCACTGTCTCTAGACACATCTAACCTCATTATCCCAGTCACTACATCTATCCTTCCAGCATCTTCCTCTCCTGTGCTGTCCACCCTTCCAAGCATGATGTCCTTCTCCAAGGACTGCTCCCTCCTGGCCATGTGCCCAAAGCATGTGAGACAGAACCTCAAAACACTTGCCTCCAGGGAGAGCAAGTTGCTATGAATGTAGGAAAATTGGGCGTTGATAAGGAAGTTGTGGTTGTTGTTGTTGTTGTTAAGTGCTGTCACATCATAGGCGACTCATAGCGACCCTATGAACAAACGTCCTGGACACCTGTGTAACTTTCGTCCTTTCCCCAGGTTCATGGGGTTTCCAGTAGCAAGCTATTATGGAAGTGGATGCCACTCCTGCTTCCAAGCTTGTTTTAATCGGGGATCTCCACCAAACACTGTCCACCATGGGTAACCATTCTCGCATTTGACTAATCAGTGTCACAGTGTTCGGCTTCACAGCAACTACGAGTTACCTCTGTACAGCAAGTGGACATACCAAGGTTACAAGACAAAGAAGAATGTTTTACCAGAAACAATTAAAGGCAGGTCTGAGGGCTGCAGAGTAGAGTCTACCACCTTTGGCTCAGGAGCATGACTTTCTGTCCTCTAGGCCAACTGCTCGCACGCTCTCTCTCTCTCTCTCTGCTTGTTGTTGGTGTTGTTGCTGTTATGTGCCATTGAGTCATAGGCAACTCATAGCAACCCTATGAACCAAAGTCCTGGACACCTGTATAAGTTTCGTCCTTTCTCCAGGTTCATAGGGTTTCCAGAGGCAAGCTATTATGGAAGTGGATGCCACTCCTGACGGAAGCAGTAGAACACACAAATATTGATATATTGGGCATTGGCACACTAAGATTGATTGGTTTGGGACATTTTGAGTCAGATAATCATATGATCTACTACAATGGAAATGAAAATGAAAAAATTGAAAATGAAAAAGTGAGGAAAATGAGGTCACATTCATAGTCTAAAAGATCATTTCTAGATCTGTTCTAGAATACAATGTTATAAGTGACAGGATAATATTCACATGCATGAAAGAAAGACCAGTTAATACCACTATCATTCAAATATATGCACCAACAAGCAGAGCCAAAGAAGAGGAAGTGGATGTTTACCAACTTTTGCAGTGAGAAATTGATCAAATATGCAACCAAGATGCATTAATAATAACAGATGCTGGAATGTAAAAATTGGAAATTTTTTTACAATAAATTGGAAGAAAGATCAGTAACTGGAAAACATGGTTTCAATGACAGAAATGTGGCTTGAGATAGAATGAAAGAATTTTATACCATCAATGATTTATTCATTGCAAATACCTTTTATAAGAAACACAAATGATGGCTATACATATGCACCTCATCTTATGGTTTACATGGAGTCAGATTGATTACATTTGTGGATAGAATCATTGGAGAAGCTCAATGTCAGCTGTGAAAACTCAGCCAGGTGCTGACTGTGGGACAGATCATTAAATACTTATATCCAAATTCAAACTGAAGCAAAAAGAAATGAAATCTATCCACAAGAACCAAAATTTGACCTTGAGTTTATTCCACCTGAATCTCAAAACCATCTCAAAAACAGACTTAAGGCCTTGAACACTAATGAATGAAGATCAGATGAGCTATGGGAGGATATAAAAAAATATCATCCATGATCAATGCAAATATTGGAGAGGATGTGGAGAGATAGGAACTCTTATACATTGTTGGTGGAATTGTAAAATGGTACAACTATTCTGGAGGGCTGTTTGGTTCTTCCTTAAAAAGCTGAACATAGAAATTCCATATGACCCAGCTATTCTACTGCTTGGCATATATCCCAAGAAAACTGAGGCACAAATGGAGACATACACACCAATGTTCATAGCAGCATTATGGAATACTATGCAGCATGCAGGAGCGATGATTTTGTAAATCACTATGTAACTTGGTAGGGACTGGAGAGCATTATGCTAAGTGAACTAACTCAGTCCTATAAGGACAAATACTGTCTAAGACCATTATGATGTGAGAGGAGGAGCAGAGGAGAGAGGATGGGCGGGAGGATGGGAGGTGACTAATCATAGGGCCACATAACTTGATAGGTGGAGGGGGTGTGTGTGAAAGAAATGGGAAAGATCTGGTATGAAAAATAATGTATATGAATTTTGCACATAAAACAGTATAAAATTTTTTTTTAAATTAGAAAAAAGTTGGGGAAGGTCATTTCCAAAGGCAGGAAAAAGAAAAGATTGAAATGGATTTCAGAAGATAAATCCCTGCTTGTACTGACATTATTCAATTTTCTCATTTTCCATATCAGAAGGTAGAAGTATGTAGATAAATTCTATTCAAGAAGTAGTCATGAGGATGTGTGCGTGTGTGATGAATCATGAGGTTGTACAATTTAATGGGGGGTAAGGGAAATTGGAAGAATCCGGTCTAAAAAACAATGTATTTGAATTTTGTAAATAAACTAGTATAATTTTTAAAAAGGAGAAGTAGACATAGCTAGAAGTAGCAAAGAGCGGACTGTGCCAATATCTTATTGACAGTGAGTCAGAACTGTCCCACAGCTCACCCTCCTGTAGGTTTTCAGGGGCTGTAAATAACACAGGAGGAGATTGCTCATCTTCTGCAGAGCTGCTGGTCAGTGCGAACCTCCAGAGAGGCACCACCTTTGTGTTAGCAGCACAACTCCCTGTAGACCACAGCACCAGAGCTCCATACTAATGTTCCATTGGGTTCTTTTTAAATTTTATTTATTTATTTATTAGATTTTAATGAAAGTTTATCAAGAACTTGGATTTCCATTCTTCCATTGCTGCACATTTTCCTCTCTGTCCCCCCTCCCCTCCAGTTTACATTTTTCTTTGGGAAAAGAAGTTCTTCCATTGTCCCTCTCCCCTGACCACTTTACTATGCAACTCTTATTCTGGACTCTGTCATGCCAATAATACCTAATCATATGTTCCTTTTATACAGTTCTCTCTCTTTTGTTTCAATGTTTTGCACATTATTTATCCCCTCTTTTCTTAATTTCCCCCCAACCCCAATATCAGTCCAGTTCTAAAATAGTGACATTATACAGTATTTATCTTTTATGACTGAGATATTTCACTCAGCATAATGTCTTCCATAGTCACACATTTTGTATAATATTTAATGAGTTCTTTGTTTTTCATTGCTGCATAATGTTCCATTTCTGTGAATATACCACAGCTTTTCTATTTGTTAATGAGTGCTTGGGTTATTTCCAACTCTTTGCTATTATGAACAAAGCAGCAATAAACATGGGTGTGCAAATATCTGCTTGAGTGCAAGTTCTGATTTCTTTAGGGTATATTCCCAGTAGTGAAATTGCTGGGTCAAATGGTATTTCTATTTCAAACTTTTTGAGAAAGCTCTGTACTACCTTCCATAGTGGTTGCAGGAAAAGACACAAATAATCCAAATAAAAGATGAAACGGGCAATAGCACAACAGAACCAACTAAAATAAAAAGGTTAACAATGGTATATTATGAAAAACTATACTCAAACAAATATGAAAGCCTAGAGGAAATGGACAAATACCTAGAAAATCAGACCCTTTGTAAACTGACACAACCCAAAGTTCAACACCTGAACAGACTCATTAGAAAAGAAGAAATTGAAAAGGTAACAAAACAACTTCCAGACAAAAAAAGCCCTGGACCAGATGGTTTTACAAGTGAATTTTATCAAACATTCAGAGAAGAATTGTCACCAATTCTACATAAACTGTTTCAGAAAATAGAAAAAGATGGAATTCTCCCAGACTCATTCTATGAAGCAAACATAACCTTGATACCAAAACCAGGTAAAGACATCACCAAAATAGAAAATTATAGGCCAATGTAGCTCATAAACATGTTGTTGTTGTTGTTATGTGCCATGGAGTCGCTTGCGACTCATAGCGAACCTATGTACAACAGCTCTAAACTCTGCTCTGTCCTGTGCCAATCTCATTGTCTCCAACACACTCATCCGGATTGCCCCAATCACCGAATCAATTCTCCTCCCAGAGGGCCTTCCCCTCCTGCACCTGCCCTCCACCCTCCCAAGCATGATGTCCTTCTCCAAGGACTGGTCTCTCCTTACAACATGTCCAA
>NW_006400239.1:463676-485799 GCF_000299155.1 Elephantulus edwardii | reverse complement strand
TGCCAATTGGTCCAGTGGTGAGAATCTTTGTCTTCTTGACATTGAGCCTCAATCTGTATTGAAGGCTGCAGTCCCTGACTCTTAGCAGCAAGTACTTCAGGTCCTCCTCAGTTTCAGCAAGCAGGGTTGTGTCATCTGCATAACACAGGTTGTTGATAGATCTTCCACCAAGCCTGATGCCACATTTCTCCTCATAGAGCCCAGCCTCCCGGATGATCTGTTCTGCATAGAGGTTGAAAAGGTATGGAAACAGGACACTTCCCTGGCATATGCCCTTCCTAATTTTGAACCATGCAGTGTTTCCTTGCTCTGTTCTTATGACTGCCTCTTGGTTCAAGTATAGGTTTCGCATTAGCACGATCAAGTGTTCTGGGATTCCCATTCTTCTCAGAGTCAGCCACAGTTTGTTATGGTCCACACAGTCAAATGTCTTTGCATAATCAAAGAAGCACAGATGGACATTCCTCTGGTACTCCCTGCTTTCAGCCAAGATCCATCTAACTTTAGCTACAATATCCCTAGTACTATAACCCCGTCTAAACCCAGCCTGGACTTCCGGCAGTTTTCTGCTGATGTGCTGTTGCAGTAGTCATTTTGAATATTCTTCAGCAGAATCTTACTTGCATGTGAAATCAATGATATTGTTCTATAGTTTCCTCTGTTGGGTCACCTTTCTTTGGAACAGGAACAAATATAGATCTCTTCCAGTCAGTTGGCCAAGTGGTTGTTCTCCAGATTTCTTGACACAAGTTGGTGAGCACATCCAGAGCAGCATCTGTTAGCTGAAATATGTCAATTGATATACCATCTATTCCTGGGGCCTTATTTTTTGCTATTTCCTTTAAAGCAGCTTGAACTTCTGCCTTCATCACCATAGACTCTTGCTCATATGTTGTTTCATTAAATTCTTCTGTGTCTGCCAAATCCTTTTGATATAATGACTCAGTATATTCTTTCCATCTTCTTTTGATACCTCCTGGATCGTATAGTAACTCCAGGTTTGAATTTGTTCTTCAGTTCCTTGAGCTTAAGAAATACTGAGCGAGTTTGACCCTTTTGGTTTTCTGACTTCAGCTCCTTGCACATTTCATTGTAATATTTTACTTTGTCATCCTGTGCTGCCTTTTGAAATGTTCTGTTCAGCTCTTTAGTATCTTGAATTCTTTCTTGTGCTTTGGCTTCTCTTCACTCCAGTGCAATATTCAGAGTTTCTTCTGACATCCATTTTGGTCTTTTCTTCCTCTTCTGTCTTTGTAATGAACGTTTGCACTCTTCGTGGATGATACCCTTGGTATCCTCCCACAACTCATCTAGTCTTTGCTCATTCTTGTTCAAGGTCTCAAACCTGTTCTTGAGATGGTTCTGAAATTCAGGTGGGATAGACTCAAAGTTATATTTTGGTTCCCATGGATTCGGGGTGGTTTAATTTTCCTCAGCTTCATCTTGGGCTTGCATATGAGTAGTTGATGGTCTGTTCCACAGTCAGCTCTGGGCTTAGTTCTCACAGCTGATACTAAGCTTCTCCAGCGGCTCCTTCTGCAGATGTAATCTATCTGATTCCTATGCATACCATCAGGTGAGATTCACCTGCGTTTATGTCTCTTAAAAATGTGTTTGCAATAAATAAGTCATTGATTGTGTAAAATTCAATCATTCTCTCTCCAGCTCCATTTCTGTCTCCTAGTCCATGTTTTCCAAGTACTGATTCTTCTTCTCTGTTCCCAACTTTTGCATTCCAGTCACCCATTATTATCAATACATCTTGATTGCATGTTCGATTGATCTCTGACTGTAAAAGTTGGTTGAAATCTTCTGTTTCCTCTTCTTTGGCTCTGGTTGTTGGTGCATATATCTGAATGATAGTGGTATTAACTTGACTTCCTTGTATGCATATGGATATTACCCTGTCACTCACAATATTGTACTTCAAGATGAATCTAGGAATGGCTTTTCTAACTATGAAAGCAACCCCGTTTTTCCTGACCTTTTCATCTCCGGAGTAGTATATTCACATGATCATCCAATTCAAAATGCCCCATGCCAGTCCATCTCATCTCACCAATGCCTAGTATGTCAAGGGAATTTTTTCAACATAGTAAAAAAGTATATACGCAAGAGCCCATGTTGTTCTCAATAGACAGAAATTAAAGGCATTCCCCTTGAGAACAGAAACTAGGCAAGGATGTCCACTATCACCTCTTCTATTCAATATTGTATTAGATGTCTTAGTGGTAGCTAATAAGATAGGAGAAGAAAATAAAAGGTATCCTAATTGGCAAAGAGGAGGCGAAATTATCTCTATATGCAGTTGATATTATAATGTACTTAGAAAACCCTAAAAATTCAGCAAGAAAACTACTGGACATAGTTGACCAATTCAGCAAAGTATCAGGATACAAGATCAACATACAAAAATCTACTGGATCTTTTTTTTGGGGGGGGGGTTCTTTTTTTTTTAATTTAGGTTGTTTATTTTCATTTCAATGAACATCTACAGAGATTTTGGGATTCCATTCATTCATTGTTGCACCCAGTGACAAAGAGAATATAGAACTGGAGCTAAGAAAAACAATATCCATCACAATAGCTAATCACAAGGTTAAATACTTGGGAGTAAATCTAACTAAAAGCACAAAGGCTTATTCAAAGAAATTTACAAAATATTAATACAAGAAACAAAAAGAGTCTTGGAGAAATGGAAGAATATCCCTTGCTCATGGATAGGAAGACTCAATAATGTGAAAATGACAATCCTACCAAAGGCAATTTACACGTTCAATGCAATTCCAATACAAATCCCAATTCCATTATTTAAGGAGATGGAAAAGGCAATCTCCAATTTCATTTGGAATGGAACGAGACCCAGAATAAGCAAAGCACTCCTTAAAAAGAGAAACAAGGTAAGATGCATCTCACTCCCTGATTTCAAATCCTACACACTGCCATGGTGGTCAAGACAGCATGGTACTGGTACAATGACAGACACATAGATCAATGGAATAGAATTGCGAATCCAGAAATCAGCCTGTCTACCTATGGTCAACTGATTTTTGACACAGAGATGAAATCAGTTAAGTGGGGAAATAACAGCCTTTTTAACAAATGGTGCTGGCAAAATTGGAAAACTATCTGCAGAAAACTCAAGCAAGATCCACACCTCACTCCATATACAAAAATCAACCCATAGTGGATCAAGGATCTAAGACTAAAACCAAAGACTATAAACTTCATTAGTGAAAAGCTTGGAAGAACCCTAGAAGCCCTAATTCACAATGTGAACAATCTTTCAAGCATTCTGAAAAACCTACAACCAGGAGAGGATAAAATAGATGAATGAGACCTTCTAAGAATCAAATCCATATGAACACCCAAAAACTTCTCCAACAGGGTAAAATGGAAGGCACATAGTGGAAAAAAAATATTTGGTAAAGTCTGCTGTTAGGGACCTCTCTAAAGTACTCAGGAGCAACGGTGTCTCTCTGGAGACTAAGGTGCGCCTGATACATGCCATGGTCTTTGCAATCGCTTGTTATGCATCAGAGAGTTGGACAATGACTAGGGAGGACAGAAGGAGAGTGGATGCTTTTGGATTCTGGGGCTTCATCTGACATACTTTGGACATGTTGCCAGGAGGGATGGGTCCTTGGAGAGGGACATCATGCTTGGGAGGGTGGAGGGACAGCGCAGGAGGGGAAGACCCTCTATGAGATGGATTGATTCGGTGACTGGGGTAAACGGGATGGGTGTGTCAGAGGCAGTGAGGTTGGCGCAGGATAGAGCAGGGTTTAGGGCTGTTGTGCATAGGGTCGCTCTGAGTCGCAAACGACTCTATGGGCACACAACAACAACAACAACAACAATGACATATCTGATAAGCGACTTATATGTAGAATTTATAGAATACTTGAACACTACAAGATAAAGATAAACAACCCAGTTGCAAAATGGGCAGATGATACGAACAGACGCTTCCCCAAGAAGACATTCACATGGGGAGAGAGATGCAAATCAAAACAACTATGAGACATCATCTCACCCCAGTAGGAACAGCAAAATGTAACAAAGCAAGGTACAAATGTTGGCAAGGTTGTGGAGAGACTGAAACCCTTAATCACTGTTGGTGGGAGTGTAAAATGGTCCATGTGGTTCCTTAAACTCCATTTCTTCAGTCACTTGAAAATAACTTTTGGCCGCTCTGCGCATCAGGGGCTTCATCCTTTAACACATTTAAATAAAAGCGAAGTAAATTATGATCTTCAGTGTTCTTTGCAAAATTTTAATTTCCTAACTCTGACTAAGGGAGCCTGGTGGCCTAGTGGCAGGAAGCTGTGCTGCAATCCCAAAGGGGCATGTTTCAAATACACCAGCTGCTCCATGGGAGAAGAATGAGCAATCCCCTCCCATGTGATTACAGCCTCTGAAAGCCCTCTGGAGGGTCAGCTATGGGTCGATTCTGACAACAGCAACAATAACAACTCTGAATACACTTTATCGTAGGTTTCCCCATATTGGAAGTGATTGACTTGTCACTTCTTTTCATACAAGTGAAAAGGAAATATAAAATAAGCTACTACTCACATTCAACACTATCTCCTTCCATTAGAAGTTCTTTCCCCAAATTGTCTTCCTCAACTGAGACAATTCTAGTAATAAAACATATGATACTTAATGGATTTTGCAAAACCTAAGGGTATTTTCTATTTGGCTTATTGTTTCTGTGTTTTTATTTCCTGTGTGGAAGTGAGAGATTGATATCTTTTCATCAAGTTTATATCCAAACACAGAAATTACATCACCCAAGCAAGGAGAACCCAAGATCTACCCTAAGCCATTTCTTGAATAAAAGTGGAAAACTCTCACCTCTTATCGTTAAGTTGAAATAGACACATAGCTGGCCCTCCAGTGGATTATCACATAAGGGACGAGTGTTTATCTTTCTCCCTTGGAGCAGTTAGTGGGTATGAAATATACCAGAGAGGTCCTGCTTTGAGGTTAGCAACACAACTCCTTGTTAGCAACACAGTTTCCTCAGGACCGCACCACCAGGGCTCCTAAGGATGGAGAACTGATAGATAAAATTCAGGAGTCATTTGCAAGACATTTTATAGCTAGAAACTCAATGTCCACTTGTTTTTTCCCTGCACTAGATGAAGTCCTGCAGCCTTTCCTGGCTTACAGCCAGTAAGCTGAGACAACTGTCAACTCACGCTCATATAGATTAGCTTCACCAGGATTCTGTTGACAGATCCCTAAGAAAGAGGAGCTCTCCGCAGGCCTCACAGGTGATGGTTTGGCAGTTGGCTTCCACCAGCAGTCTCCGCCCTCAATACTCCTCAGTCCAGTCCCTTGTCACATTCTTGTCAGGTTTCCAAAGTGCAGAGCCCTTAACGAAGACCATTTTAGTTTCTCTTATCAGGGAGAGAGTGATTAAGTGCACCATTAAGCTATGGAGAAAAAGTACAGAAACTACACAGATCTTGTTAGTATCATTTCTGTGTCTCCCCCTGAATCTATATACAATGAAAACTGAGAGCCAGAACGCAGCAGGATGGCCTTATTTTCCCAAGTCTCACAGGTTTCTGCCTTTGACAGGATATAGTCTTACCACTTTTCTTTTGCTTGTTTTAGTGAAAAATGTTTGCTCACTCTAACAGGTCTCTAGCTCTTTCAAGAACATAGGTTATGCTTTTGAAAGTTTTACTGTCATTTAATTTTAAATACTCATCTTTAGTTTGTTGTTGTTGTTGTTAAGTGCCATTGAGTCACAGATGACTCATAGTGACCCTATGAATGAAAGATTTGAACACTTGTATAGCTTTCATTGTTTCTCCAAATTGATAGAGTTTCTGGAGGCAAGCTGTTTCAGAAGCAGGTACCACTCCTGCTTCCAAGTTTGTTTTAATTGGGGAGCTCCACCAAACACTATCCACCATGGGTAACCATTATCACATTTGACATATCAGCGTCACAGTGTTTAGCATCACAGCAAACATGAGTTACCTCTGTACAGCAAATGGACATACCAGTGTTATACCACTTAGAAGAATGTTTGACCAAAAACAATTAAAATCAGGCCTGAGTGATGCAGATTAAAATCACCCACCTTTGGCTTGGTAGCATAACTTTTAATCCACTAGGCCAGCAGAGCTCTCTCTATGGTGTTGTTGTCAACTGCCATTGAGTCATGGACTACTCATAGCGACCCTATGAAAGAAAGACCTGAACACTTGTATAGCTTTCATCATTTCTCCAAGTTCATTGGGTTTCTGGAGGCAAGAGACTTTGGAAGTGGATGTCACTCCTGCTGCCAAGCTTGTTTTAATCAGAGAGCTCCACCAAACACTGTCTACCATGGGTGACCATTATTGCATTTGACACATCCACCATGGGTAACCATTTGTTTCTTAGTGCCACTATAATAGAAATACCACAAGTGACTTTAACAAATAAAAAAAAACTTTTTTTCCCCTCACAAGTGAAGTTCAAAGGAACCCAAAAATATTCATCACCATCCAGGTGGAACCAACTCATAGCAGACCCTCCATTGAAATTACAAGGCTATAAATTGCATTGGAAAAGATTGTTCATCTTTCCCCAGCAGAGCCCTCTGATGGATTTGAACCACCAGAGAGGTTTGACCTTTGGTTTAGCAGAGCAATTCCCTATATATACACCACTGGAATGTCATTTATTTGAGGTTAGAAGTTTAAATTCAGGGCACTGGATCTAGGGAGAGGACTTCTGTCTCTTGGCTCTGAGGGAAAAAATCTTTGTCTCAATATTTCTAGCCCCATTGCCTCTTCTGTGTTTTATCTGTGCCTTTTATATCTTAAATGCAATTAGACTTAAGACACAGCTTACACATTTGGTCTCATTAGTATAGCAAAGACTACTGTATTCTTACACAGAAGGAAATTCACAGGTTGGGAATTTACTGGATATTTTTAAGGGAACACAATTCAATCCATAACAACCCAGTACACCTCTATCCCAACATTGTAAAGCAAAGGACAGGAATTATTACCGAGGGAGGCTCGGTTAGACACACAAGAATGTCTAGTGTATTCTGGACACCTTGGCTCTTGTTCTCAACAAAGAACACTCAGCAGGCTCTCTTGTCTTCTGCATGAGGTGTTCCAATTGGTCCCTTGTCAGCATCAGAGTTCAGTCCTTTCCCTCAATAGCTAACATGAGAGATTTATTCTACTCTGCCACGACCTGTGTTTGTTCAGTGGGAAGAGCTGCTTCATTCACGATAGCCCTTCTGGGAGCTGGATGAGAAATCCATTATCAGCCCACATGGAAAATAATTTTAGCTTAGCTGCAGGATTACGGTTCAGAGTTAGAGCATGCTTGTCTTCCCTTACAGCGCAGGGTCACAGCTAGGACACAGGGGCCCTGCTTCACTCAGGCCTGAAGGGAGATCTCCAGTCTGGGGCTTATTGCTTCTTTCTCAAACTGAGTAACAGCATGTTTTAGCAGAAATAGCAGTGCATAGGGAAGCCCTAGCTTTATCACACTAATTGAGATGAATAAGCTTTAAACCACTCTCACATCAGTTCAGGTCTGGTTTATACCAACTTAAGCTTTTTCAAAAGTGGGTAGGGGCTAGAATTCCTATTTATAAAGTTCTTCTAGATTTGGGGATTATAAAGAAGAGATTGTAGCGCTTACTGAAAAAGGCAAACTAAGCATTACACACACACACACATATTCACAGACTCATATCCTCTCAGTATTACCTTGGTGAAGTATAACTGCCCTGAGTTTGTTAGCTCATCTATAAAATTGACCAGTTGCCATTTCCCATTGAGGAGTTAGCAACTTAATGGCCACTTTATGTGAGTCAGAATAGAAATGTCCTCCATGGAACTTTCAAAGGCTGACTTTTTTTATTTTTTAGATCACCAGGTCTTTCTTCCAAGGCACCTCTGGGTGGACTCAAACCTCCAGTCTTTTGGTTAGTAGCTGAACATTAACTAACCCCTTGCACCATCCAGAGATTCCATAAAATGAGAGTAATTGTAACTAACTTGCAGCATTATTTGGAAGATTAAATGAAACGTTGCATGTGCAATGCATGGCACTGGGTAAGGAAGGAGGAAAAGCGAGTAAATACAATTTTTAGAATAAGTAGAAGAATGTGGGGATAAATCAGAAAAACGTAATACTGAGAGAAACTTGGAACTTAAATTTGAGGAGGAGTGACCTATAATGGAAAAACTTAATCTGTGAGTGGAAAGGATCTGGGGAAAGATGAGACAGGGAGCTTTACAGTGGGCCAGATGGGTTTCTGAGAAAGCTGAGAAAGCCAAACTAGGTATCTAGGGCTACAGCAACAACATGGGCACAGGGTTCAGCTGAAAAAGTTGAAAACCAACACAGAGACTTGTCTTTATGGCCTGGAAAGATCCAGCCAATGTGTCTTCCAGCATCAAGGTATTTTTCCAGCAGGATCATCTGACTCTTATTTACCTGGATACACCTTTATCCTAAAATTCCCTTGCACTTTTAACTAAATGACTACTATATTTTTTGCACATAACCTGTCCACACAAAATAACATATATCACAAAATAACATATATAATGTGCATAAAAAATTTACAAGCAATTTGCAAAAAAAAAGCAATGTAATGTGCACATTACTTGCAAAAAATTCTATGCATTCATTCATGTGACACAAAGTCCCAAAAGAGAAACAGGATATAAATTGGAGTTGCTGTTTATTCTATGGGGAGGTAGTTTCTGGGTAGGTATAAGGCTAACCAAATTTAGCACCTCAGTAGTGGTTCGGATCCACCAGCAGCTCCATAAGAGAAAGATAGGCAATCTCCTCCTGTGCTATTTATAGCCTCTGAAACTACTAAAGAGTCAGCTGTGAGTTGATTCTGACTTGATGGCAGTAAGTGAGTGTGAGCTACCAACCCACACATAGTGCCTAGGCAGAAGTGGAGGCATTTCATAGCTATTCTCTCTTTTACTTCTCCCAATAATAGTACAAGGTATATATTATTTTCTCCATACTATAAAATGTATTTTAAAATGCATTTGGTCAGCAGTATGGGGCTGGAATTCAGGTGTTGAGTATTCTGAAGCAGCCTAACTCTACAGAGGTTTGATTTCTTTTTTTGTGAGAATTTAAGTTCAGTGTTTACTGGCCATTGGCTGTGAGTTGATTGTGTTCGGTCTCCTATTTAAAAATGCATTTGGTCAGCAGTATAGGGTTTGGAAGCTGGAGTGGCATCCTCGTCCGTAATAGCTTGCCTTTGAAACTCTATGAACTTGGAGAGACAACGAATGTTAGTTATACAGGTGTTCAGGTCTTTTGTTCATAGGGTCACGATGAGTTGTCTATGACGTGATAGCACTTAACAACAACAACACTATAAAATGAGGAAACTGAGGCTCAGAAAAGACAAATGATTATCTATAGTCACAGATAATAATTAGAAGAATTGAATTCACCTCTACATCTGGCTGGCTGCAGAAATCACCCTCCTAACCACTGCAATGTACTTCTTTCCTGCTGCTAAACAAGAAACACCAGCCACAGATTTTACCTGCAAGATCTCTGGGATATTGGAAACAAGAGTGTTCAGCAGTGGAGTGTTTGTGGGAAGGAGAGCAGACTCACCCCAGCACAGGGCCCCCAGCCCAGGACAATATCCACTAGGTTCAGTGCCCAGAACTCACCATGCTTTCCAGGGCCCATGAGCATTTTAAAATTTATTAAAACTCTTGAACTCACAAGAAAATTAAAGAATGTAATTTCAGCCAGTGCAGCTGTCAAATGGCATTTTTTAATACTTTCTTTTTTATGGAAGAAGAGGCCCAAGAAGGCAATGGACCATGAACAGCATACCAGGTGTACGCTGTGTGATGGCAGAACCTGAACAGCACAGTCTCTGCTTTCAACCATCTGAGGAGTTACACCATTCTAGAAGCCTTTAACTAGGGGGAAAATGTGTTTTTTGGCAGTCTGTTCTTTTTTGCTAGTGTAAAAGTTGATACAAATATATCCAAATTTTTATACACACATATAAATATGAACTGATAATTAACAGCTCAAAATACATAAACTAGTCCATAGGCTTGTCTATCTCAACTGTCTGTAGGTGTAAATATGCAAGTGTCTGGGAATGAAGGCTAGTAACCTCACTGCAATCACATTCACACACACACACACACACACACACACACACACTTCCCTGACAAAATAACAGATATACAAGGAACTAAAGGAATCAAATTACCATCTCATGAACAGCAAAGAAGATAAAAAAGCCCAGATTTGAAGCCCAATCTGTGGTAGGTAAACAAAGGGACAAGAGAGGGTGGGGGAAAGGGTAAAACCATGCAAACTGAGCCAATGCATTTTTTTTTCAATTATTATTATTTTCAAAGTCCGAGACCAGAGTGCTCATTAATAATGGCTCTCAGAGTTTACCCAATTAGGCGGCCTCTGATCTCTTTGAGGGGTTCCAGATCTACACAACTCAGCAGTAACATCAGGTTTGATCTCTCACGGCCCAAAGGATTGAGATGGGAGTTAATGGGAGGGGTAAAAGCTTTGTGAGGGGCTCCATGGTTAAAAACAAGTTCACAAACAGCTAATAAGGCTGAGAAGAAACTATCTCATTAATTGGACCCCTTTCACCTCTCTTCTTCCCATTCCACCCACAATTCCCCTCCCTTTACAGAGTGCACCCAGGCAAGACATTCAAAGAAAGGATTATCGACATTGTTCTTCAAAGCCATGTTATTTTTGGTTAATTAGGGGCAAAAATGTGAGGCAAATTCTGGGCAAGGGTACCTATGAATCTTGACTCTTTGAGATAAATTCACAAAGCCCCATTGTTAGGAAGGCCTGAGACCTCAATATGGTCCTATAATATCCATTTAACTGTTGAGAGATTTGGGTGCTTCCATCCACTGAGTCATTTCATAAGAATGTAATGCTACCTCCTATTTAAATAATAATAGCAATAATAATAAATTATAACTGTGAGCCTGGAACTGTGCTAATATCTATTGTTACAAATTAACACCACCATGATAAATGGTGAAAACCTGAAGTTGTCACAAATTTCATTCTTTTTAGATCAGTAATCGATGCCATGGTAGTTGCAGTTAAGACATCCATCAAAGGGTGTTATTGCATTGGGCAAAACTGTTGCCAAAAATGTCTTTAAAGCGTCAAAAAGCAAAGATGTAACTTTGATGGCTAAAGTACACCGGACATAAGTCCTAACACTCTCAATAGCTTCATATGCATGCAAGCACCAGACAAGACAAAAGAAAGAATAACTGATGAAATCGAGTTGTGATGTTGGCAAATAAGATTGAATATTGTGTGAACTGCCACAAGAAGGCATATATCTGTCTTGGAAGAAGGTCAGCCACAATGCTCCTTAGAGGCAAATATGGCATGATTTTTTGTCTCAGACATGTCATCAGTGGGACCACTTTCTGGAGAAGGACATACACAATGCTTAGTAAGGTAGAATGTCAATGAAGAAGAGGGAAACCCTGACTGCTGAGATGAACTGACGAAGTGATGGCAACTATGAGTACCAGGACAGCAGGGGCCGTGAGGGTGGCACAGACCAGACAATGCTTTGTTTGCGTGGTTCTAAGTGGAGTTTCAGTGAGTCAGGAAGTTGATTTGAACAGCACGTGACAACAACGTGAAGGCTTTCCTTAAAGGCAAGGATGATGTAACATCAACTCACATCCTTTGGGCATGTTGTCAGGAGGGGCTCAGTCCTTGATAAAAGACATTACACTGGCAAAGGCAGAGGGTCAGAGAAAGAGAGGAAGACCTTCAACACCATTCATTACACCACAGTGACTATAAAAATGAACTTGAGCATGACAGAGATCTTGAGGATGGTGCAGGATAGGATAAATTTCCCATCTCCACAAGTTACAGTGAACATGAAGACATATAACAACAAGAAAATGTACGGTAAAACCTAATCCCTATGCCTGTGGCCATAATCCTATTTGGGATTAAAGTTTTCTTTCTATGTTAATCAGGCTATATCCATGCACTGTATGCTTTATTTATTGCCTTGTTGTGATTTGAGTAAAACTTGACAAAGTATACTGGCTTTTCATTCAACTGTTTGTACACAGCTTCATCTTACTTGGATCCACAATTAATACGCTTAGTGCCAGCAGTCAAGAGATCAGGAGATATACTGCAATGGGAAAAGTCTGCAGTCAGGGACCTCTCCAAACTACTGAGGAGCAATGATGTTAGTTTGAGAACTAAGGTGTGCCTGATTCAGACCATGGTCCTTTCAATCACTTACTATGAAGCTGAGAGCTGGACAATGCAGAAGATAAATTGATGCCTTTGAAATGTGGTGTTGGAAGAGAGTACTAAATATCCCATGGACTGCTAAGAAAAGAAACATGTTTGAAGAAGTTGAAGCCAGATGCTCCTTGAAAGAAAGAATGGTAAAGCTTCATCTCATATACTTCTGGCATGTTGCTAAAAGAAGCTATTTATTGGAGAAGGAAATGATGCTTGGAAAGGCAGAGAAATGGCAAAGGAGAGGAAGACCCTCAACCAGGTAGATTGATAAAATGACTGCAGCAAAGTGCTCCAGTGTGTCAGAGATTGTGAGGATTGCACAGGATAGGACAGGGTTCAGATCTGTTGTTCATAGGGTCACTATGAGTCATATTGACTCAACAGCACTCAGCAATATTTGTACACATTATAATATCCACAGTATATTGTAATTAAGTAAGACGCTTCCCATTTCTTTGCTGTGATTCTCAATTCCATTAATACTTCTATTTCCATTAGCTCAACCCTTTCTGCCTTCTGGACCTTGTCCTTGGGCAAATGCTGATCTTTTGACCTTACATGGCCATGAGTGCTTCCCTGGTGTTATCGGTCACCTTAGAGGCCTGTCTATTGTTTGTCTGACATTGAGCCCCAGGGATTGTATTGTGAGTTTCAAACCAATCACTTTCAAGATCTAAAAGGAGTGGATTAGGTACCAAAGAAAGTAAAGACAAGCAAGGAAGAGATATTATGTGCTGATCTTCAAGGAACACTGAGAGGAACCCCAGAGCAGCTGAGACAAATATTTTCCCCAGAGCAGCCTGAGAGGGCCTTCCCACAGAGCTCCTGAGTGGACTCCTAACTTTTTAAACTTTGAAAAAAATTAAATGTCTGTTTAGTAAGTCACTCACTTTTGGTATTTCTGTTTTAGAAGCACTTAAGAGACTTTTGTTGTTATACGCTGCTCAGTCAATCTGACTCATAATTCAAGATAGAATTATCCCACAAGGTATTCCTGGCTTTAATCTCGAAGGATTAAAACCTTTTGATCACATGTCTTGTTTTCCCTTGGAGCTGATAAGTGGGTTTAGGTTGCCAACTTTTCAGTTAACAGGCAGGATTTAACTATTTGTCCCATCCAGCTCCATGATAAAAATACTGATACCTTTACAGTTAAATGAAAACAATTGACATCAAGTTAATTTCAACTCAATGACACACAACACATACACACACGTGCGCACGCACACACACACACATTACTATCATTATTTTTTTGCCAAATTAGATATTAGAAGGTTTTGCTAATTGACATTGTGAATGTTAGAATGCATCTGTTTTTTTCATGCCTGTTCCAGTGTGGTTTATTCATTAATGAGTTTTGGTCATTCTCTGACCATCATTTTGTGTTAAAGGTAAAGGTTCTGAAAAATATTACTGTAGTGGCCCACAGCCTTCCAAATCTAGGGATATGTGAATTGTCATAGATTTCAGAAAGATCACCTCCCACCCAAGCCCCCAATCATTTGGAAAACACTTATAATTCTGTCATTAGGACTCATTGTTTTGCTCTAGTTCTCTCTGGAAAAGGTTACTCTGTTTTGAAGATGAGGCACCAGATTGAGGAGAAGGGAAGAAGACAGAGACAGTGGGGAAAGTTTCAGGCAGAGAACCATGGAGAGCTGAAGAGAGGCAGGCGATCAGAAAGGTAAAGACAGTTTCCTTTCTCATCTAGCCAGGGCTCACTCTGCTTTTCCTCTCCAGTGTTACTGTGTAGAAAGGTGATATTCATTCATTCAATCAACAATTATTTTGAGTGTTTACTAGGAGTTCTAGGTGGCTTAGTGCTAAGAAACTGTGCTGCAATTCCAAAGGCTCATGGTTCAAATCCACCAACTGCTTCGCAGGAGAAAAATAGGCACTCTTCCCCCATTCAAAACCCACAGAGGGTCAGTTCTGACTCCATGGTACACAACAACAACAGCTATGGTGTAATTCAAGGTGCTGGAGAATGATAGATACATCAATGATCAAAGACAGTTCTGGCTGGGGAATGGCAGGTCAAACAAATAATTTCTAAAATATATACACCATTCAATGCTGCAACAACAAAAAAGACAAACAATCCAATTATAAATGGGCTAAGGGCAAGAACAGACATTTCACCAAAGAAGATATTCAGGCAGCCAGAAAACATATGAAGATACGCACACTCATTAGAGAGATGAAAATCAAAAGAGTAATGAGATATTATCTCATCCTAGCATTAACGGTAAAGGTCAAAACAGCAGAAAACAACCAATGATGGTAAGGATATGAAGAGATGATAACCCTCAATGCAAACTACCAGGTCTACTGTGGAAATTAGTTACGATAGTTTCTTAGAAGTTGAAAACAGAAATATCTTGAGACCGGAATTTCTGGTTTGATAGAGACGTGTAGAAACCTCACAACTTAGTCATCATTCAAGGGTGGAGCTGAATTCATGGGTCCCACTCCCCCTTCAACTTTAATCCAAACGAAGTTGTAGTTGTTAGGTGCCATCTAGTCCACTATGGCTCATTACAACTCTGTGAACAACAGATCTGTAACATGCCCTATCCTGCACCATACTCAGACCTCTGCCTCTCAGGCCATTGTGGTAGTCACTGTGCCAGTCCACTCATTGAAGGGCTTCCTCTTTCACTGACTCTCAACCTCTCCAAGAACTGGTTCCTCCTGAAAATATGCCCAAAGTAAATGCTATGAACTTTCATTATCCTTCCATCTAAAGAGCACTATATAGTTGTACTTCCTTCAAGACAAATTAGATTGGTTTGGTCTTTTGGCAATCCATAGACTATTCAGTACTGTTTTTTAACACCACAATTCAAAGGCATCGATTCTTCTTCAGTCATCCTTATTCACTGTCCAGTTTTCAGATTCATAGGAAGGAATGAAAAAATACCATATCTTGCATCAGATGCACCTTAATCTTTAAATGGATATCCTTGCTCTTTAGAACTGTGGAGAGTTTCTTGACAGCAGATTTCTCCAATGAAACAATTCTTTTGATTTCTTGACTGATACTACCATGGGTATCTGTTATGAATCCAAGTAAATTGTTAACAACATCAATCTTTTCTCTTCCTGTCATAATGTTAGCTCTTGGTCCAGTGGAAAGGATTTTTGTTTTCTTAATGTTTAAATGTAACCCACATGAAGGCTATAGACTTTGATCTTCTGTAACAAATGCTTCAAGTCTTCTTTACTTTCTACAATCAAGGTTGTTCTATCTGCATAATATCAGTTGTTGATGAGTCTTCCTCCAATTTTGATGCTACATTTTTATTTACATAGATCATCTTCTTGAATTTTTTGTTCAGCATGCAATTTGATTGGTATGGAGAAAGGATACAACCATGATGTACTTTGTTGTTGTTTGTTGTTATGTGCCATCAAGTCCCCTATGGCCCATCGCAACCCTATGTACAGCAGCTCTGAAGCCTTTCCTGTCCTGAGCCAGGCTCACTAATTCTGATACTCCTACCCCATTGCCCCAGTCACTATATCAATCCATCTCATCTGGGGTCTTCCTCTTCTGTACTGTCCCTCCACTCTTCCAAGCATGATGTCCTTCTCCAAGGACAGGTCTTTCCTGGCCCTGTGCCCAAAGTATGTGAGAAAAAGCCTCAAAATACTCACTTCCAAGGAGAAACTTGGTTTCACCCTCTCCAAAAAAATCTATTTGTTTTCTTGGCAGTACATGGCATGTTGAAGACTCTTCTCCAGCACCACAATTCGAAGGCATCAATTCTTCTTCTGTCATCCTTTCTTCTTTAATTTAAACTATTCGGTGTTCCCTTGTTAAATTCTGACAACTGCTTCTTGGTCTATGTGTAGGGTTTCACATGAACACAATTAAGCACATGTTCTAAGATTCCCATTCTTTTGAATACTAGCCATAATTTGTTATGATCCACACAGTCAAATACCTTGGTATAATCAATAAAAAACAAGTAAACATCTTTCTGGTATTCTTTGCTTTCAGCCAAGACCATCAGACATCAGCAATGATACCTCTTTTACGATGAGTTCTTCTGAACCCAGCTTGAATTTCTGGTGTCCCTTACTAATCATTTAATAAACAGGTTTTATAAGGTGAACAATAATACCAAGGAGTTATGCACCCTTTAGGACCATATGCAATCAAAAGAACAGAATTTGTCCAAGGACAAAGTTTAGAAGGCAGGAAAGGTAAGGGGGAAAGGGACACATGGAAATGGGAAACACAGGTAGGAAGAGAGTAGAGTGCTGTCATATTATGAGGGTTGCAACCAGCATCACAAAACAAAGTGCGCATGAATAGTCGAATGGAAAACTAATTTGTTCTATAAACTTTCATTGCTCTTACAACAAAAAATTTAAAAAATAAACAACCACAAAAATGCTGTGCTCCGATGAAGCTGATAATTCTATTGAGAATGCACCTCAATCTTTAAGTGGATATCCTTGCTCTTTAGAACTTTGGAGAGTTTCTTGACAGCAGATTTCTCCAATGCAACAATTCTTTTGATTTCTTGACTGATGCTACCGTGGATATTGGTTATGAATCCAAGTAAATTGTTGACAGCGTCAATCTTTTCTCCACCTCTTATAATGTTAGCTCTTGGTCCATTCAGTCAACAAATAAATATACAATAAAATGTCAGGAATAATAATAATTAATAATAATAAATGCTATCATATTTGGTCTCTAAGGAGATAAGTTATCAGGAGCCAAAGTCTCTTCCTGGCCTGGGAGTAGCTAATCTTCAGACTCCAGAGTTTGAGACATGTGGGTGGGACAGGGAAACAAGCTAGAAAAAGAAAAGAAATTATTTATCAACTAGGGTTGTTTTCTGACACTTATTAGAAAATACTTCTGTCCTTTTCTTTCTCCAACAAAGACCCACAATTTTAGCCCTTCACTTCACTGTGACAATGTGACAGCTGTGTCTCCAGACAGTGCTATGGTTTTATAGCAGAAACAGCAGGACTCCTGAGGATTCCTTCTGTCTGAGAAGCGTCTGTGGTGGAAGGAGTGGAAAGCCTTGCATGTCTAGGCTCATTCTAATCACTGGGAGACTCAGGCCTAGTCAGACATTGCTTTGTTCTGGGCCTCAAACTGTTCGCTCTTGAAGGAAGCTTTCTGTGTCCCCTTACCCTAACTCTCATTTACTACTCCAGTCTGCATTTCTATCTTTGAGCCTTCCAAGTTCATGGCTGGATTAATCCATCAGCTCAACTGGGCCAGAAGAGGGAGGGAGGCAGGCAGAGAAAGTATCAATGATACTGCACTCCAGTGAGCACTGAAGAGGGTCCATTCATGGGCCAACAAAACCTGGGAGAAGCCTCAGACTTAATCAGCCAAGGAGGCTCCAGCAGTAGGAACAATGGAAATCAAAACTTTGCTTGGCAATCTAGGAACAGCTTCTGTGTTCTTCCTGAGGCTTCAACCCATTGGCTACCCCAGCACAGGCACATACACAGAGAGAGAGAGAGAAAGAGAGAGAGAGAGAGAGAGAGAGAGAGAGATAGGGGCTTTGACATTTCCAAGAGAAAGGGAAGCAAAAACAAACATTAGAGAAATTAGACAAAAGTCAATATGAATGAACATGAGCCCCACTTAATACTACCATTTAGACCATGAATACATATAGTTTGCCTTTTTGAAACTAGGATACTTTTAATACTTAATAACCGAGACACACCTGGATGGCATTCAAACTATAGTTTTGATATGGCCTTTTGCATAAAACCTTTTGGGACTCTAAGATCATGTCCATTACCTGCCTGTCAATTTGTCATACTATGGTGGCTTGGTCTTGCTGTGATGTGGGAAGCTACTCCACAGGTGTTTAAAATATCAGCAAAGTCACCCATGGTTGAGAGGTTTCAGCAGGGTTGCCAAACGAAGACAGACTAAGAAGCAAGACTGGCCATCCACTTCTGAAATAACAGGCCCTCAAAACCCCTATGACTGGCAGCAGAATATCATTCAATATAGTGGTGGGGGAAAGTACGACTTGAGAAGAACGTCTCCTCAAAATGGAATCTACCTATGACATGGATGAAGTAAGCTTTCACACAGTGAAAGAACTTCACTTGCTGATGTAGCATGGCTCAAAATGAAGAGAAACCACTGTATACAACCATTAATAATAAAAACTTAGAATGTACAAAGTATGAATCTAGGAAAGTGGGAAATTGTCAAATTGTGAAAAAAGAAATGGAGCACTTAAAATCGTTATATTAGGTACTCATGAGCTAAAATGGACCGGCATTAGCCATTTTTAATCAGTCAGCCATGTAATCTACTATGCCAGAAATGACAAATTAAAAAGAAATGAAACCTCATTTATCATAAAAAAATAACATTTTAAGATCTGTCCTGAAATACAATACTATTGATGATGGGATAATATCAATGCACATACAAGGAAGACCTATTTCTACAGCTAGAAGAATAGGAATCCCAGAACACTTGATCATGCTTATGCAAAACCTATACTTGGACCAGGATGCAGTCATCATAACAGAGCAAGGAGACACTGCATGGTTCAAAATTGGGAAGGGTGTATGCCAAGGATGTAACTTATACCTTTTCAATTTTATATGTAGAACAGATCATCTGGTTGGGCTGTATGAGGAGGAATGTGGCATCAGGATTGGAGAAAGATTCATCAACAACCTACGTTATGCAGATGACACAACTCTGCTTGATGAAACTGAGGAGGAACCGAAGTGCTTACTGCAGAAGATCAAGGACTGCAGCCTTCAATATGGATTGAAGCTCAACTTCAAGAAAACAAAGATTCTCAGCACTGAGCCAATTGGCAGCATCATTATGGATGGTAAAGAGATTGAGATTATTCACAGCTTTAGTTTGCTTGGCTCCGCAATCAACATTCTTGGTACCAGCAGCCAGGAAATCAAGAGAAGAATTGCACTGGGAAAGATGACTGTCAGGGACCTCTCCAGAGTACTGAAGAGCAATGATGTCAGTCTGGAGACTAAGGTGTACTGGATCCAGGCCATAGTCTTCACAATTGCTTCCTATGCATCAAAGAGCTGGACAATGAGTAAGAATGGTAGAGAACTGATGCCTTTGAGCTGTGGTGTTGGAGAACAGTGCTGAATATACCATGGACTGCCAGGAGAACAAACAGGTTCATCCATTTATCCTAGAGAGGGTGAAGCCAGGCTGCTCCTTGGATGCAGGATTCTGAGGCTTCATCTGACATACTTTGGCATGTTGTAAGAAAGGACTGGTCCTTGGAGAGGGACATCACTCTTGGAAGGATGGAGGGAAGGAGAAAGAGAGGAAGACCATCTATAAGATGTCAAGATGAGCTGATACTGTGGATGGGGTAATGAGGGTAGGTGTGTCAGAGACAGTAAAGTTGGCACAGGATAGAACAGGTTTCAGCCTGTTGTACATAAGATCGCTATGAGTCTCAAGCAACTTGACAGCACATAACAACAACAACAGGCACCAACCACTGAAGCCAAAGACCTGTTTAAAGTATGGAAGAGCAAAGATGTCGCTTTAAAGACCAAGGTGTGCCTGACCAAAGTTATGAGATTTTCAATTGTTTCATATGCTTGTGAAAGCTAGACACAGAATAAAGAGAATAAAAGAAGAAGAATCAAGACATTTCATCGTGGCGTTGGTGATGGGTACTAAATATATCACACATTGCCAAAAGAATAAACAAAGCAATCTTAGAAGTGCAGCCAGTATACTTGCTTGAAACAAGAATAATGAGACTTTACCTTATACACCTGGAACATGTTGTCAAAAGTGGCATGTCCTCGGAAGGGGAAATCATGCTTGGAAAGGTGGAGGGTCAGCAAAGGAGAAGGAGATCCTCAGAGAGATTCATTGACTGCTAAATGGGCTTAATTAAGTACAAGGGAGTTGTGAGGAGGGAGCAGGCTTGGGCAAGGTTTAGATCAGTTGTATATAAGATCACTACGAGTTGGAGTTAGCTTAACAGCACCCAACAACAACCACAAATAGAAGGTTTCTTAAGTTTCTAATCATAGCAGTTGTAATACTTTTTATCATACCTTTCCATAGAACTCGTAATTAGACAGATTTTTGTTTTATTTTGTTTTGACTATTGGGATATCTTTCTAGTAAAGTAGTTGCAATTATGCATAGCCTATTTGGCAGACAGGAAAATCAGATCTACATGTCTTATGGTGGTTTATTATGTCTGCAGTGTGGCCACTTAATCACTTGGGCCAAATTCATCACCAAGCCTGACCTTTGTCTCTGAACTGATAAAAATAGTCATTACTCCTCCATAGATGAGAAGAACGATAGGCATTCAAGATGTCTCACAAGAGCCAATTACTTGGAGGAAAATAAGGGTATAATTCTACCACTCTTTTCGCTAATCTGAATGCTAATCTGAACATATCTGTCTAAAGATGAAGGTCTTTGGAAGATTGCATTATTTATATTACTCATAAAATTAAATAATTACATGTTTTGTTTTGTTTTGTCTTCACATGTTTTTCTTCATGTGACCTTTTGCTGCCCGGTACTATCATAAACTGCATCTTCCTAAAAACTGGCCTGCCTGAGTTCATGTTCATGAGGGTGTACTTTAACTAATGGACATTGTTTTTTAGAAGAAACTAGAGCTTTCTGAAGTTTATACTGATGTTGATAACAAGATATTTACCAAATACCTTTTGGGAAACATTTCTTTGCTCAGTATAAAGAAGAGTATCAAAGAAAAATAAAATGTCGTTTATTATATTCAGTTATTTCTCTCCACAAAAGGAACAAGAGACATAAAATCATTAGCTTCTTCTTTTAAATATCACATCTCTGACCATGGAGAAGAAGAAGCTGTTTCTTCTTGAGTTCAGCTATTTTTTCATTTTTCTCCCTACACATGACTTATTTTTTCCTTACAATTCGATGATACAGGTCATTTATCTGATGTTCTCTGTCCAGCCTCACCTTCTGGCGTTTCCCCTGAGCAGCACCCCTGGAAATCAGTTCTTTCTCTGAGTGGGGTCCTGACTTTCCAGTCCAGCTGAGACATTGGATAATCTCAAGCATCCTTCCCATAGCAGAGCGTTATAGGGGCATAGAGATCTTCACACAGCAAGCCTCTCAATCGCCCCACAGAATGGCTGCCCGTGAGCTAAGTGTGTCTCCTTCAGCCCACTTCCCCACCATCACTGAGCCCAGGCTCTTGCCCAGGGTGATGAGCAGAGCAGAGCAAGCTGCTGTAATTGTACAACTGCTGTAAAGCTCTTTGTGGGAAAAGACCTCATGAGGGCCGATCCTCTTGCTTCCTAATAGTTCTCCCTCCACCCTCTAACTGTCAAACAGCCAAGAAAGGAACAGTATCCTTCAGCTGCTGTAAACCCCCAACAGATCATAGGCCTGTGGCTGACTGGGATGGCTGGTGCTCAAACGGTGATCTAAGGCTCACGGCAGGCTCTGAGGGTCTGCCTTGTGAGCCTTGAAAGAACCAAAGCATGTCTTTAGGAGCATCTTCACATGGAAAATAAGTGCATCCTGGTGCGTTTTGCCATTGAAAAGAAAAGAGAATAAAAGTGTGAGATAATTAGCAAAAGCAAAGGAATGGCCATTGCTGTCTTAAAAGAGTGTCTTCGGGGAGCTCTGGTGGCCTAGTGGCAAGGAGCTGCAACTACAATCCCAGAGGCACATGGTTCGAATCCACCAGATGCTCTGCCGGGAAAAGGAGGAACAATCTCCTCCTGTACCAGTCAGATCTGATTTGACGGTACGCTCACACACACACACACA
>NW_006400239.1:454071-462805 GCF_000299155.1 Elephantulus edwardii | reverse complement strand
GCAACAATGAATGAATGGAAACCCAAAATCTCTGTAAATGTTTATGAAAATTAATAAAATATAATTATAGAAAAAAAAAAGAGTGTCTTCTGCTGGACTGGAAAGAGTAACCTTGGCAAACAACACCATGTGAAGAGAAGGTTAACTGATGGTTCAGACCCTCAGACCCCCCTCACAGTCCTTTCAGGATCCGAACTCTGTCTCTCCTGACTTCAGGGGGGTTGTGGTTGTTGTTGATTGTCATCAAGTCAAGCATGACTCATAGCGACTCTATGAACAAAACACCTAATGTCTTTCCATAGCTATTGTTGTTTCTCCAAGTTCATAGTTTCCAAAGGCATATGGTTTAGGAAGTGGATGCCACTCCTGCTTCCAAACCTGTTTTACAGCTTGGAGTCCATTAAACACTATCCACAATGGGAAACCACTCTGATATTTGATATCCCCATGGCACAAGGATCAGCATTATAGCAAATCCAGGTTACCTCATGCAGCATATTGGCAAAGAGTGATGTGCAAAGTGGAAGAATGTTCCTCCAGATTTAACAGCACTAGTCTCATTTATCAGGTTTAAGTGTTGTTAAGTCGACTATGACTCACACTAAGCTTTGCACAAAAGACCTGAACTCTTTTCTATGATTAACATAATTTCCATACATTTTTAAGAGAGCTTGTAGAGTTTCCAGAGGCATCTAGTTTAGGAAGTTGGTTCCACTCCTGCTTCCCAACAGGAATCAATATGGAAGCTCATCCAACCACTGTACATAATGGGTAACCATTATGGTATTTGACACGACTATGGGATAGTGTTCAGCATCACAGCAACTCCAAGTTGGTCTGTACAGCAAACAGACAAATGATTGCTGTGTCTTTTAAGGAATATTCTTCTAAAATATTCAATAAGATAGCCTTCCCTTAACCCTCAGCTGTTCCCAATCAAAGAGCCTGAAGGAAGGTTTGAGACCTTTTTGTTCACACATGCAGGTATCTCATACACACACCACACACACATTTCCATTTTGCCAATTTATCCTGAAAAATACAATGGATACTATTCTAATATTGTAGGTAATTCACTTTGGCCTGCTCAGCACATTCCTTCACAATGAAGGGACTGAACTGACTTTAAGGATTGTCTGTCAGCTAGCAAGCTTTCATCAGCTACATTGGCCAATGCCTAAATGGCCTCACCAGTGCTAGTCAGTTTCTCTTTACTATATGGTTAATCATTAACTCCTACCTACCCAACCCTCAATCACACACATTCTTCTGGGGGGCTTTCTTCAAACAGTAGGCCCACACTGGGCTGAGTTCTGAATGGGATATACATAGTCTTCATTTAAGAGCAATCCTTATTTCCAAAGTCTTAGAGCAGATCTTCTTGTGGCCTCCAGGTCTTGTCATGCCGTCTCATCCTCTGATCTGTTGGTTGGGACAAGCTCTTCAGAGGTCATAGCTTCAGAGCAACAGATAGCCATGGAGTCAGAGCATTCAACTATTACCACTTCTGGATTAAACTCCATCCCTTCAGTGAGCCCAGCTCTAAATATTCTTCCCATATTGCACACTTAAGTGTTTCAGATGACGGTTGGCTGAGTCTGAAGATAACTTTTTTTAAAAAAAGTATTTATTTCCTTTCTTTTTGAGTACCAGAGAATTGGATCTGACTGGCACAGGAGGAGATTTCCCCTCATACTCCAGCAGAGCATCTGGTAGATTCGAACCATGTGTCTTCGGTATTGCAGCGCAGCTTCTTGCCAATAGGCCACCAGGGCTCCCTTCAGATAACTTTTTGAACAACAGAAGAGTCAAGTGAGACAAAAGCAGCCACAAATAAATGTTAATCTGAACTGAGAAGTTAGTAATCTTTGCCCTCAGGTGGGCCAGGAAGAGAGAAGTTAAACATCTCTCTCCTTTCTGGGTCAGCTCTATTAGCTGTAGCTTTCAGGATGGTCCCAATTCCTCAAGTATCACTCAGCAAGAATTTCCTTGGGGCCTTCAGGATGCCAGGTCTGGGAGTGTGGGTGTGAGATGAATAAAAGATGAATAAGACACGGTTCGTGCACTCCAGGAACTCACAGTCAGTGAAGGCGGGAACATTAGCCTGTTGTTCCTGGAAGCAGTTGTGGGATAATGACTGGCAAGCAGGGGAAGGAGCGTTTCAGTTACCTGGAGAGGAATTTGACCCTACAGGCCCTCCAGCCAGCACAAGGCTGTTTTTCCATTTTGAGAATCCCAGTCCCCTCTGCCTCCCACTCTTTCCTCTTGTCCTGCTGGTAGGACGATGCACTCTGCTCTTCTCTCTCTATCTGAGGACAGTGGCAGCTGCTGTGTGACAAGTCACCTCCACCCACCCGCATGTGTTGAGCAGCACCCCATACTACTGGATGTAAACATAATGCAGGATCTTCTGAACGCACTCAAATGTGGGCTGATGTACTTTCACTATTTTAAAGAGGTTAACAGTTGAAAATTCTTATTTGAGTATGAATGTGCTTTGATATTCAATTTTAAAACATAAGGCTTTTGTTAATTTTTTGGAAAATACATGTATCCCAGTAGACAGGGAGATTTAAGATTTTGTGGTCTCATGGCAAGAAGCTGTGCTCCAATCTTGAAGGCACATGGTTCGAGGCCACCAGCTGATCCACAGGAGAAGGATGGGCACCCTCCTCCCCAGTGATTAACTGCCTCTGAACACCCACCGGAGGATTCAACTGTGGGTCAGTTCTGACTCTACAGTACACAGCCACAACCATGAGGACCAGGTCCCTGTGGACAGAAACCCTAGGGCTAGAAAAGTTGGATTATTAAGGAAAATAAAGCACAGAATTAAACTCATTAGATTTTAAAAACTAACTAGGGAAATTGGGTTTACTGGTTTTAACTAAAGTAAATCCCCAAGCCAAGAGAAATATTCTATCAACAGGCCTCTCTGTAGATTTTATTGCTGATGAAATGATTATACAAACTAGAAACCATTCAACAAATATCTCTAACACAACCTGTGAAAGCTGGAACCTTTGTAAGGTGGAAACCTGTCAGAGCAGGAAATGCATGCATTTTCTATTAAACGCAGAGCACTAGCACAGTAATAAGACTGTGCAGTAAGATTGTACTCAGTCAAACGCAGAAAAACACAGCAATCCCAGAAAGCTTCAACCCGAACAGGTGTCACCCTTTTCAGTGTCAGGTAACTTAGTGAACCCTGGAAATACTGAGCAACACTTGATCAAAGTCTTTGATTTTCAGATATTTTCCTACAATAAAAGGCACAGCTTTCTAAAAGACCTGCCAAAACTGAAAGCCAAACAATGAATGTATACTTTCTCAGCCTAGAGGGCCTAGTTTCACCTTAGACATTGGTTGATTACCTTCCATGCACCAGGAATATTGCATACATTATCTCATGAAATCATTGCAATAATCCCATAAACTTTTCTTCATATGCCCAATGAACTCCTATTCATATGTCCATTTTGTGAGTGGGGGCTTTACTGCATAGTAGTTAATAGAACAGGTCCTGGTATGCCAGATTATCTAAATTAAAATCCAAATACCAAGAACTGACTGTGTGGCCTCAAGTTTATTGTTTCACCCTTTTCTGACCTGTAAAATGGAACTGATGGTTGTAGCTCAAAGGGTTGTTGTGTTAATTAGATGAAGTGTTGTATTTAGAGTAAGCATTGCATGTTGTTGCTGTTTGCCACAGAGTTGGAACTGACTCATAGCTGACCCTCCAGTGGGTTTTCAGTGGCAATAAATCACACAAGAGTAGATAGCTCACCCTTCTCCCATGGAGCATCTAGTGGATTCAAACCAAATGCCTTTGGAGTTATAGCACAACTCTTTACCACTAGGCCACCAGAAGAACTCCCAGACATTCTACACAGGCACTTAACCCAGTGCCTAGCATGCAATAAGAACTCAATAGATACTATTAATACTCATAAAAAATGAGACCAGTCAAAATTCCTAGAACTTAAGAACTTAAGTCACTTGCCCAGAGATCTCACAGTGGGTAATTAGTAAAATTTAAACTCTGGTCTTTCCAAATCCAAAGCACATGTGCCTGTGTTGTACCACATCATTCCACTATTTACACTCGCATAATTGCCCTCAAAATGGCATTAATCTTGTGAAATGTGCGTCAGGCAGTTCTCAGGAATGACTGAAGGAGAGCAAGACATTGTGGATAGGCAGGCTGTGATCATGCATCCAGTGCAGAAGGTGCTCCATGTTCAGAAGTGGTCAGAAGAGATGCTCAGAAAGATGCTCACACTAGAGGAAGGGGGACATGTTACTCCACAGTTTTTTATTATCTGTGTTATGCAGATGACACAAACCTGCTTGCTGAAACGGAAGAGGACCTGTAGTACTTGCTGCAGAAGGTCAAGGACTGCAGCTTTCAATATGGATTAAAGCTCAACATCAAGAAAACAAAGATTCTCACCACTGGGCCAATTGGCAGCATCATTATGGATGGTGAAGAGATTGAGATTGTTAACAGTTTTAGTTTGCTTGGCTCCACAGTCAACACTCTTGATACTAGCAGCCAAGAAATCAAGAACTGAATTGTATTTGGAATGTCTGCTTTCAAGGACCTCACCAGAGTACTGAAGAGCAACAATGTCAGTCTGGAGACTACGGTGTACCTGATCCAGGCTATAGTCTTTGCAATTGCTTGCTATGCATCAGAGAGCTGGACAGTGACTAGGGATGATAGCAAGAGAATTGATGCCTTTGAGCTGTAGTACTGGAAAAGAATGTTTAATATACCATGGCCTGCCAAAAGAACAAACAGGTTTGTCCTGGAGGAGGTGAAACCAGGTTGCTTCTTGGAGGCAAGGATTCTAAAGCTTCGTCTGACATATTTTGGGCATGTTACAAGGAGGGGCCAGTCCTTGAAGAGGGACATCATGCTTGGGAGGGTGGAGTGACAGAGCAGGAGAGGAAGACCCTGGATGAGATGGATTGAGTCACTGGGGCAATGGGAGTAGGTGTGTCAGAGACAATAAGATTGACACAGGATAGAGCAGGATTTAGGGCTCTTGTGCATAGGGTTGCTATGAGTCACAAGAGACTCAATGGCACATAACAACAACATTAGTAAATTACTACATACATCAAGTTCTAAGCTAGGTGTTTTGTTTATTTATGCTTTTCTCATTTAATCTTCACACAAACTGTTGAGGGATTTATTATGTCCATTTTGCTGGGGAGGAAATTAAGATTCAAAGGAAAGTTTAAGAGGCTTTGCTAAGGAAATGGCAAAATCTCTGAAAGATAAATTAGTTTGAAAATCATCTTTCTCCATTGGACAGTGGAATCTATTTTTTTTTTATTTCAACATTCTTTCAGATCAACAGAATAATAGTGTTCATAATTAGAAAAAAAATGAGAAGCGTAAAAAAAAACCCAAAATGAAGTGAACCACAATCCTATCACTCAAAATCAACCATTTTAGTGTCTTTTTTCCTTCATTTTTCAAGTGTTTTTCTGTTTTGTTACATAGCTGAGATCATACCACACACATAATTTTGCAAAGTGTTTTTTAAGAGATCCCAGAATGAATTCCATCAGGTATTACTAGTTAAAATAAAAAATCTTCTATTTTCTGAAGGATGAGCAGTATTTACTGCTCTTCCCCCAGGAGTGAGGCCCTGGAGACTTTGCCTAGGGTTTAAGGCAGGTGGTGGCTGCAGCCCTCAGGCCTGGTTCAAATTGTTTTTTTGTCAAACATTCTTGTAGGTGGCATAGCACTGGTCTGTGCTTTTGCTGTACAGAGGTAACTCGTAGTTGCTGTGATGCTAAACACTGTGACACTGATGTGTCAAATGTGATGATGGTTACCCATGGTGGACAGTGTTTGGTGGAGCTCCCAGATTAAAGCAAGCTTGGAAGCAGGAGTGGCATCCACTTCTGAAATAGCTTGTCTCCGGAAACTCTATGAACAGTGTTCAGGCCTTTCATTAATAGGGTCACTATTAGTCATCTACGACTCGACAGCACCTAACAACAGCTACATTTTATGAAGGCTCAGAAAGTTATGATATTATAATTTTTTTACTATTTCCACACACCATGCATTTTTTAAAATCTGTTTTGGAAGAAACGCTGCTAGAATGCTCATTAGAAGCAAGGATGATGAGACTTGAGCTCACACACGTTGGGAATTTTATCAGGAGGGACATGTCCCTGGAGAAGGACACTATTCTTGGCAAAGTAGAGGGTCAGTGAAAAAGAAAACCCTCACGTAGTGAATTGACTTCGTAACTGCCATGATGGGTTTAAGCACAGCAGAGATTGTAAGAATGGCACAGGATCATGCAATAGTTTGTCCTGTTGTGCAGAGAGTTGCTGTGAGTCCAAGCCAACTCAGCAGTACCTAACAACAACAATTGCAGTCATTAAGTTTTGTCAAGTTGACTACAACTCATAACTACGCTATGAATAATGGATCAGAACTCTGTCCTATATTGTACCATCCTGACCATCTCGGACATAGAATTATAGTCAATCTGTCTTATTGAGGGTCTTCCCCTTCTTTGTTGACCCTCCACCTTTCCAAGCATGATGTCTTTTTTCAAGGATTAGCCCCTCCTAATGACATGCCTAAGGTCTGTGTGCCGGAGTTTCACCATCCTTGCCACTAAAGGACCCTCTGGCTGCACCTTTTCCAAGATACATTTGTTTGTCCTTTTGCCAGTGTATGGGATACTCAGCATTCTTCTGCAACACCACAACTCAAAGGCATCGATTCTTCTTCTGTCACCCTTACTCAACAACAGATCCAAAAAGGGGTTTCACTTAAGTATCTCTTTTAGTTCAGCCCTCTAAAGTAGGTGCCATACAGTGCAATGAGATCCTGGGGTAATACCAATGATTAACGTACTCACTGCTGATAAAACAGGGGAGCTTTGCGTCCATTCAGAGATGCATGAAGAAAGGTTCCGTGATCTCCTGAAGCCAATGAAAGTCGTGTGGAGAGCAGTTCTCCTCTAACACACCCGCACTCAGACCCAACTGGCTTTATGTAATCAGAGTATTTATTTAACTAGCACTTTACTTTTTAAGAGAAAAAAGTAAAAGACAATAAATAAGCTCATTGCTCTAATTTATTTTATAAAACTCAAACAAACCATTGCCAGGTTGTGGCCTGTGGTTACCATAAATTCCTTGCTGTTTTCCACCCCTTTGCCTTCTGCAGCACAAAGAGGATTGATGTCCTGATGGGGCCACAGTGATTATTTGCTACAAGCATCTCAGATTAAAGGGTGTTTAACTACCCTTCCTCTGTTATGTAAATGTGCAGGTACGTGGGAAGAATCCAAGAGTGCATCAACAATAAAGAAGCAGGGAGAAAAGAGGCATTAAGCTGAAACCAGCCAGCCCGATTACATGAGAATAAGAATACAGATCACCCATCTCCCAGCACTACCTTTGAAATTGTACTGCAATTAGCCACTAAGAAAGCTCTACATGTGCCCAGCCACAGCTCCGAGGCTATCTCCTCAAGGAGGAGCCAGCACTGGGTCTCTCTACTCACATCTCTGCAGAAGAGAATGTTAGAGTAAATGATGACAGAGCATCTATACATGTGACACATCCTTGAGACTGTGTGCTCCTGGAATGTGAGGATTGTCTTGTTCATTCTGTGTCTCTTAGTGTCTACTGTCTCTGTGCTGCTTTGGCCTAGTGGATCAGCAGTTGCACTACCAGCCCAAATGGAAACAGAATCCACCAGCCGCTCCACAAGAGCAAGATGTGCACTCTCCTCTCAGGCAATTTACAGCCTTTGAAAGCCTACTCTACAGGGTCAGCTGTGTTGGACTTGACCATTTATAATAATAACAATTGTTGTGCCCTTGTAAGGAGCCCAGTGACTATTTTTTTTTAAAATCACTATAGACTGTTTCACTGAATGATATCACAAGTGTCGTTACTGATTTTACTACTGAATTGATGTTTGGCACTATTTTAAATAAAATTGCTAAGAGACTTCTTAGACTTGTCTTTTAATGTACATACATTTTACATGTACATACCTTTCTCTTTGGTGTATTAAGACGATACAATTTCTGGGTCACAAAAGTAAGTGTATTTTCAGCTTTATTAGACATTGCTAAAGAGTTTTCAACATAACTGTCCAATCTACATTCCTAAGAAAGACATTTGAGTGCTCACATTTTCAACATCCTCACCAGAGCTTGAGACACTCCAGGTCATTGGTCCCATGATTACAGGGTAGGGGGACAGGAGCATTAGTGCTGTGGGAGCTTTAGGACTAATTCAGAGACAACCGCTTATGAGACATAGACATCACTGTGTATAACCACAGGTGACAAGTCATGCCTTTGAGACCCACCCAAGGTCAGGGAGCATGAAGTAGGACTACTCCGTGTGTTCCAGTGGCTACATCTGGATAATCAGGACTTTAACAGCCTGTTGACTACAGGGCCACTCAATGGTCATCAGAAACAAGAAAAGAATCAGGTCTTCCTGCTGTGACCAGGTTCATTTTCCAAGTTCTGCTCCGGGCCATTTTGATTAGCCCTCTTATCTCTGCCTTTTTTGTAGCCCCAGAAAAGAAATAACATATGAGCAAGAGCCTATGGTGATGAAGGAAGAAGTTCAAGCTGCTTTGAAGAAAATAGCAAAAAATAAAGCCCCAGGAATAGATGGTATACCAATTGAAGTATTTCAGATAACAGATGTTGCCCTCGACGTGCTC
>NW_006400239.1:418212-452866 GCF_000299155.1 Elephantulus edwardii | reverse complement strand
ACAGCGCAGGAGGGGAAGACCCTCTATGAGATGGATTGATTCAGTGACTGGGGTAATCGGGATGGGTGTGTCGGAGGCGGTGCGGTTGGCGCAGGATAGGGCAGGGTTTAGAGCTGTTGTGCATAGGGTCGCTATGAGTCGGAAACGACTCGATGGCACATAACAACAACAACAACAGAAAAGTTACTCTGACTAGCCATAGACTTCACAGAAAATGGCAGCTGGATTGCCTTTAGGAAAGTCCTCCTTTTGAAGGAGGGGAAGAAAAGTCAAGAAGATAGAGAGAGGGGTAAAAATGTTTGGGGGAATAATGAAAGCCCTCCCCAGTGGCTCTCTGTCAAGTTTAATCTAAAGTCCACTTCCCTGGGGTAAGTATCAAAATCCAGTTGCCATTTAGTTGACTCTGAGAGGTCCATGTATATCAGAGAAAAACTGTTTCCTTGGGTTTTCAGTGGCTGATTTTTTCAAACAGATCTTTATACATTTCTACCAAGATGCCTCTGGATGGACTCAAACTTCCAACCCTTAGAGTAGCAGTCAAGAATGTTAGTCACAGAGTTCCCAAGAGTCCTAAGGGCAGAGTGAGGAGGTGGGGGCCAGAGGACAAGAGCAGATTCCTCCTGCAAAGATGCTAAAGTTCAGCAGTAGACAATAGGGTTTCACTGCTTTATATTTTGAAAGGCTGGGTCTGTGTTTTGGTAACAGAACTTGAAAGGCTGGGTCTGTGTTTTGGTAACAGAACTTGCTAGTAGCTGGCCATTTGAGCTGCTGTTTCCAGGTCTCTGTTTGTTTTAAATTCAGCCAGCAATAGTGGGAGGAGCTACAAACGCCTTCCCCTCAGCCTGGGAGCGCCTGCTTATTCTTCCCTCTGCCAAGGCATGCAATGTGCTGTCCTCTCTTGTGGATTCCACATCTGAGAAGACAGCTTAAAGGAGTCCTTAATGTGCATATTTGTCTGGACAGATGGTGTGTATGTAAGAGGTTATTCAACTATCAAAGTGAATAGATAACCAATGGTGAAAACTCCGATTCTCTGAGTTCTTAGCAGAGCTCAGCAGCTGTTAAATCTACCTCAACATGACAACTCCATGTGGGTCAGAATAGACTTGTGCTCCGTAGGGTTTTTAATGGTCAAAGATTGTAGACCTTTCTTCTTCTTCCCCTCCCCCCACTGCCATTTTTACCCTGGAAAGCATGAATGCAGTCCTCCACTACCACAAATGATACAGTTGAGTTTCCCACATTTGGGGTCATAGGGGTCAGCACATCCTAAGTGGATAAGCCTCACCCTGGGAAAACCACCTTTGTGATCATGATATCTCCCCTGGTGGGTGAGGATGGAGACCTTTCTTTTGAGGACTCACCTCTAGATAGATGGGCTTGGACCTACGATTTTTCTAAAAGGTAGGTCCTTCTCCTTTCTTACTCACATGCTTCCCTTCTGAAAGGGATGATAAAGCATGCACAAGTTGCCCACGGTGAGAAATAATATTGGAGAAATGCTTTTGGTGTTGTAAGAACCCAGAGGACAAGTAAACAGTCACTGCTGGCTCCAGAGACATTAGGGAAAGAAATGATTTGAAATGGGCTCTGAAGTTAGGTGGAAATAATAGAGTGGCTCTAGTAATGGTACTATCCAAAAGCAAAGCATGTCAGAAGTTGCAAGCTTACCAATTTAATAGAATTTTCGTGGAAAGGTGTACTGAAATGAAAAGGGATGCTAGGAATCTATTAGGGTCTCAGATGCCAATTCTAGATATATCTCGTGCAAGTATCTTCAATTCTAGATAAATCTTGCTCTAATGCCCTGGTGTCCTAAGTAATAAGAAACTGCACTGCAATCCCAAAGACATGTAGTTCAAATCTACCAGCTGCTCCACGGGAGAAAGATGGACTGTGCCATTTGCTATCTCTGAAAACCACTACAGGGTCAGCTATGGGTTGGTTCCGACTCTATGGTACACAACAACTAACTTTTGGCCCCCAGTCTGGGGCTATTTCCAGGCTGGGAAGATGAGTGGAACAGCTGGCTTCTGCAAGGGTGTGTTTTCTGATTTGGGTTGGAGACTGGGGTGTGACTTTGCTCACAACAGGGTGTGACCTGATTGAATTTGATGTCCTACTTACAAAAGCTTTTGGCTGCCAGTCTGGGGCTATTTCCAGACTGGGAAGATGAGTGGAACAGAAAATTCTGCAAAGGTGTGTTTTCCGGTTTGGGGTTGAGACTAGGGTGTGGCTTTGCTCAAAACAGGGTGTGAGCTAATTGCAGTGATCCTAGTATTTAAAAAGGCTTTGGGGCCCTCAGGCCTGTGGCACTCTGGCCTGATTTTTGTGAATCTCCCAAATAAAAAAGACTTGGAAGAAGGAGTGGCATCCACTTTCAAAAAAAAAAAATCTTGCCTCCAGAAACTATGAACTTCTAGAAAAGGTGAAAATTTTGTGTTCAGGACCTCCATTCACAGGGTTGCTATGGGTCATTTATGACACTTAATGGCACTTAACAGCAACCTAACAACTGAATATCATATATGTAAAGCACCAACTAGAGTTATACAGAAACTATCATAAATATTTATATTTTAAAACTCTTGAAAGCTATTTTGCAAAAGACATGTTCAGAATATATTCGAACACAGCAGAAAACAACCCAATGAAAGATATCGATAAAACTACTGGACAGACATATCACCAAAGAGGATGGAAAAGAAATTTGTTAAACATTAGTTTTAAGGAAATGCAAACTAACACCAGGATGCAATGCCAGTACACACTTAATATAATGCTGCTATTGTTATTAGGTACCACTGAGTGAACTATCACTTGTAGCAACCTTCTGAGAAACAGATCCGAACCCTGCCCTATTGTGCACCATCCTCACATCTCTTTCATGCTCAAGTCCATTGTTACAGTAACTGTGTCAATCCATCTCATTGAAGAGCTTCGTCTCTTTCTCTGCATCTTTCAGCATGATATCTTTTTCCTTCTCGACAACATACTCAAAATATGAGACTAAGTTTCACTCCCCTTGCCTCTAAGGAATGCCCTGGTTGCACTTTCTCAACGTATTCTTTTGACAGTTCCTGGTACTCTCTCCAACATCACAATTCAAAAGAATTGATTCTTCTGTCATCCTTATTCATTGTCCAACTTTCAAATACACAGGAAATTTTTGAAAAGCCATGGCTTGAGTCATGTCTACCTTAGTCTTTAGACTGGCATCCTTATTCATTTTTTTATAATGTTATACTGGTTTATTTACAAAATTTGAATACATTATTTTTCACACCAGATCTTTCCCATTTCCTTCACACCCACCCACCCATCAAATTGTGCCACCCTACAATTAAACACCCCCCCCCATGCCTATCCTCACCCTTCTGTTTTCATCCTCCCCCCACCCTTGGATCCTCATACTCATTCTACAATATTGGTTCTATACGGTATTCGTCCTTGTGGGTCTGAGTTTGTTCACTCAGCATAATGCTCTCTAGTCCCTCCCGAGTTAGGTAGTAATTTACAAAATCATTGCTCCTGTGTGCTGTGTAGTACTCCATCCTATGAATGTACCATAATTTCTCAATTATGTGGTTGAATATTTGGGGTGTTTTTATGTTCTTGCTGTGGTGAATACTGTGGCTATGAACACTGGTATACAAGCCTCCATTTGTGCCTCAGTTCTCATTCTCTTAGGGTATATTTCAAGCAGTGTAATAACTGGGCCATAGGGAATTTCTATGTTCATCTTTTTGAGGAAGCACCAAACTGTTTTCCAGAGTGGTTGTACCATTTTACAACCCCATCAGCAATGTATAAAAGTCTGGCATCCTATTTTTTAACTATCATCTATATCCATTGAAGCAGCAGTTTGAGAAATCAAAAAGAGATTGCACTGGGCAAGTTAATTGCCAAGAAGCTCTTTAAAATGTTAAGACTTTTAAGACTAAAGTGCACCTTTCCCGAACCACATTGGTTTTCTCCCAAAAAACATTACTTGTGAAAGTTAGACAATGAATAAGGAAAACTGAAGAATTGGTGTCTTTGAATTGTGGTGTTGGTAGAAGATACTGAACAGACCAGAGACTGCCAAAAGAACAAAGAGATCTGTCTTTGTAGAAGTTAAGCTAAAGATAGTGAGAACTTTATCTCACATACTTTCATCATGTTATCAGGAGGACTTTGGGAAAAGGCATTATACCTGGAAAAGCAGAGGGTTAGTGAAAGATAGGAAGCTCTCCAACTAGATAGATTGGCACAGTGACTGCAAGAATGGATTTACGCACAGCAGAGATTATGAGGAAGGTTCCAGATCAGGCAAGGTTTTGAAATGAATTAGAGTTGACTTGATGGCACTTAACACTGAAAAAAAAAATATATATCAAAATATCTACAATATCAAGCACTGACACACATATAGAGCAAACGAAATTCTTCTATGTTACTGGAGGGAATGCAAAACGGTAAAATCACTTCGTACAATTGTTTGGCATCTTCTTAAAAAGTTAGAAGCACATAAGCCATATGACTCAGCAATCCCACTCCTGGGTATATATTTACCCTAGAGATATGAAAAACACAGGTTCACATAGATACTTGTACACAAATAGTCACAGCAGTCTACCAAACTGAGTCTACCATAATTACAAAATAACTTTAAGCAACTCAAATATCTTCCAATAGGACAGTAGACAGTTTTACTTCAGAATTGTACAGTATTTCGAGAGGAGTATTATGATAACTACTGTCATGAGGGGAGCTCTGGGGGCACAGTCCACAGGGGGTGCACTGCTAACCCAAAGGCATGGCCTCTCTGGCAGTTTGAATCCCCAGTTGCTTCACCAGAGAAAGGTGGGCGCTATCCTCTCACTGGTTTACAGCCTTCCTTAGAAACCCAGTGAAGCATCACCTATGATTTTGTTCAGACAGTGAAGTTTTTTTAAGTTTTTCCTGTCATAAGGAAGCTTTAGTAGCCTAGTGACAAGAAGCTGTGTTGCCGTCCCAAAGGCACATGTTTCAAGGCTACCAGTTGTTCCACGGCAGAAGGCTGGGCAATCTCCTCTCGTGCGATTAACTGACTCTGAAAACCCACTGGAGGCTCAGTTATGGGTCAGTTTTGACTCTACCATACAAAACAACAAGGAGGGAAATAGAATTCTTTTACTTATTGACATTCCAGATCAAATGAGAGTCCTATACCACAGTAAGCCTAAGAAAAGTATAAGGACTACATGGTCAGAATTGATTCTTTAGATTCACTGTGTTTATATAAGTGTTTGTGTTGGATCTAAGTGTTTAAGTATTGAGAATGGACTGCATAGTTTAAAAGAGTCAAAGTGTTATATATGTGGGGATCAGGAGCAAAAGGTCTGCACATAGAATAAATGTGTCTATGATTGTCAGTGTTGGCTTCACCTCAAGTCCAAAAGGAAGTGTGTGTTTGTGTGTGTATGTATGTGTGTGTGTGTTCATTTAGGGTAGGCATCTACTTGGGGGGCCTGAAACACCAGGTCTCTTTGAAGGAAAAAACACTATACCCATATTTAGATACACAGTAAATAATCTGAGTAGTTGGATATCAGAATAATAATGTGGTGTCAGGACTGGAAGAAGATTCGACATTGTATCTGCATTATGCAGATGACACAACCTTACTTGCTGAAATAAAGAGGATTTGAAACACTTACTGAATATCAAAAACTACAGGCTTCAATATGGATTGCATTTCAAAATCAAGAAAATTAAAATCCTTATATTTTATAAAACAATGTTTTATATGAATAAAGTGTGAAACACAATGTATACAAATTGTGTATGCAAACCAATATAAAATAAATTTTTTTTAAAAAAGAAAACAAAAATCATCACAACTGGACCAAGAGACAATTATCATGATAGATGGAGAGAAATTAAAGTCATCAATGATTTAATTTTCTCTGAATCTACAATTATTACCCCAGGAAGCAGGAGTGAAGAAAGCAAAAAAAGAATTGCATTGGAAAATCTGCTGGCAAAGAACTTTTTAAAGTCCCAAAGTGCAAGAATGTCATATAAAAGACTAAGGTGCTCCTGATATATGCTTTAGTATTTTCAATTACTTCATATGCATGTAATAGTTGGGCAATGAATAAGGAAGGCCAGAGAAGAACACTGTGGTTGGGGAAGAGTACTGAATATGCCATGTCTGCCAAAAGAACAAATAAATCTGTCCTAAAGAAGTGTAGCCAAATTGCTTATTAAAGGCAAGGATGATGAGATATTTGTCTCACATACTTTGGGTATATTATTACCAGGGTCATTAGCTAGAACAGGAATCATGCTTGGAAAGATAGAGAGGCAGACAAGGAGATGGAAGCCTCCAATGATATGGATCAGCACAGTGACTGTAATGATGTTGTTATTGTTGATGTTATGTGCCATCGAGTTACCTGCAACTCATAGAGACTCTGTGTACAAGCGCCCTAAACCCTGCTCTATCCTGAGCCAATCTTATTGTCTCTGATACACCTACCCGCATTACCCCAGTCATGAATCAATCCATCTTATCCAGGGTTTTCCTCTCTTGTGCTGTCACTCCACCCTCCCAAGCATGATGTCCCTCTCCAACAACTTGTTCCTCCTTGCAACATTATCCAAAGTATGTCAGATGAAGCTTCAGAAACCTTGCCTCTAAGGGGCAGCCTGGTCTCACCCTCACTAGGACAAACCTGTTTGTTCTCCTAGCAGTCCATGGTATATTCAATACTATAATGATAGAGTTAATTAAACACAGAAGAGATTGTGAGGATTGCCCAGAATTGTGAGGATTTCCCAGAATCAGAGGAGGTTTCAGTCTGTTGCATATAGTTGTTGTTGTTGTTTTTGTTATGTGCCGTCAAGTCAGAACCAACCTATAGCTGACCTTCCAGCAGGTTTTCAGAGCAGTAAATCCCCCAGGAAGAGACTGCCCATCTTTCTACTGTAGACCAGCTGGTGATGTCTTTGGGAGTGCAGTTCCTTACCACTAGTCACCAGAGCTCCCCATATAAGATGCATATAGGATCCCTGAGAATTGTAGTCAATTCAATGGTACCTAACAACAAATATTGAGATAGGTGTTCCTGCTATTAGTAAACAAAAGGTTAGTATTCCAGTCTACTCAGAAACAACTCAGAAGAAAGTTCTGCTAATCTCCTTGAAAATCAATCACTGAAAACACAAGAAAGCACGATCTTACTCTACCACCTGGGTTACCACAAATCACAGTCAACTCAATGATAACTGTTCTCTATGGAGTAGACAAAGAACTGGCAGGTTGAGAGGCACCACCAGAGAAAATTCAGCATGGTCACCCTTCCAATCCTTCAGCCATCATGTCTGGAAGTTAGTGGCCACTTCTGAAGTAGCAAGAGTTCTTCTGCTGCAAATCTACCCCTATGTTCTAAAATATGTTCAATCTGGCAGGGAAAGCCATAGACCGAATGAAATGAAACATACAGTTGCCAGTAGGTGGCAATAGAGATAATTGGGTCTCCCTGAAAGATTAGTCTTGGACTATTTTACAAATCAAATGTGTATAGCTTCAAAACTTGCCTGCACCCCAGTTTAAAGTGGTCCTATCTTATACCAGCATTCTATGAGATGCAATGATCCAGAAACAATAAATTTTCCTTTTGTTGTATGGCTGTTTAGACTCTTGTTTTCTAAGGGTGACTCCTCTTAAGAGTTGTTTTTGTTTATTTGTTTATGTTTGTTTAATTGAAGAGATGAAAATAATGGCCAAACCATGTACAGTCTCTTAAATTAGATTTATGTGGAGTGAAGGAAGGCGTAAGAAAGTAAAATAAATGCTGCTTTCCAGCATAATTTCCTGGCATTATTAAATAAGTGAAGCCCAAACTCTCAAAGAACAAAGATGAAGTAATTAGGTCACTTTTGAGTGTCAAAGGGACATACATTAGGTTCTTAAGTGGATTTCTCAAATCTTCGTCATTGCTTTTCATGCATGAAGAAACTCTTGAACTTCTGTGGAAAAAAGTAAATTCTTCATTCACATATAATAATTTTAATAGCCAGTGGTAGGAGGGTAGTTCACTCCGAAGCTCAAGTCCTGAGTAAACAGCTCGGTGTGTGAAAGCCTTTTACCTCGCTATTCTCACCTTAGAATTCACAGGATGGTCCCAAAACAAAAATGTTGTCTCTGGTTCTTGGATTGTCCCCTTCTGGATACATGCCTAGGCTTCCACCTCCTGGTCTTATTCTCCCCATTCTGTTCTCCTATGGTTCATTATCCCATTAACTTCCCACAATTTCATTTGTTCCTCTGTAATTGAGTGAAAATTTGGAATAGATTTTTAAAAATTATTATAATATTTCAAGGACTTAAATTTAAAAGCTAATTCCATTCCATGGTATTCCCTAAAAATTAGAGGGGGGAAAAATCAGAAATAAATTACTTTTAAGAAATTATGTATAGGAAGAGAGAGTTGTTGTTGTTGTTGTTGCTGTGTGCCGACGAGTCACCTAAGACTCATAGGGACCCTGTGCACAACAGCCCTAAACCCTTGCCCATCTTATTGTCTCAAACACACCTATCACCATTAGCCCAGAGAGAGAGAGAGAGGAGTAAAAATTAATAGAGAAATTGGATGCAGGGGAAAGGTAATGCACAATAATGGCTTGACTGTTGCTGGTTTTTGTGTTGGAGCATCAGAACCTACTCATAGCTGACCATCCAGCAGGTTTTCAGAAGCTGTACATTGTGTGGGAGGAGATTGCCCATCTTTTCTCCCATAAAGCAGCTGCTAGTTTTAAACTACTTGCCTTTGGCTTTGCAGCACAAGTAGGTCAACATTGTAACTAATAATTTATATTATTGTTGTTGTTATGTACCCTCGAGAATCACCTGCAACTCATAGCAACCCTATATGCAACAGCTCTGAAGGCTACCCTACCCTACGCCAGTCTCACTGACTCCAACATATCTAATTAATCCCATTGCCCCAGTTATTATGTCAATCCATCTCATCTGGGTTCTTCCTTAATTGCACTGTTCCTCCACCTTTCTGAGTATGATGTCCTCCTCCAAGGACTGGTACCTCATGGCCACGTGCCCAAATATGTAAGACAGAGCTTTAAAATCCTTGCCTAAGGAGAAAATTGATTTGACCTTCTCCAAGACAGACTTATTTGTTTTCCTGGTGGTCCATGCTATGTGCAGTACTCTTCTTCAGCACCACAACTCAGAGAAATCAGTTCTTCTTCTGTCATCTTTAGTCATTGTTCAGCTCTCTGATGCATAGCATGTAATTATAAAGAGGATGTCCTGGATCAAGCATACCCTTGTCTCTAGACTGACATCTTTGTTTCTCAGCACTTTGGAGAAGTCCCTGACAGTAGATTTCCCCAATGCAATTTGTCTTTTTATTTTCTGACTTCCTGGTGCCAAGATGTCAATTGTGGAGCTGAGCAAGCTGAAATTGTTAACCATCTTAATCTCTTCTCTATCTATCATAGATATTTGCCAATTGGCCCAGTGATGAGAACCGTTGTCTTCTTAATGTTAAGCTTCAATCCATATTGAAGACCATAGTCCTTGATCTTCTACATCAAGTGCTTCAGGTCTTCCTCAGTTTCGGCAAGCAAGGTTATATCATCTGCATGACATAGGTTGCTGATGAGTCTTCCTGCAATCCTGATGTGACATTCCTTCTCCTAATGTCCAGCCTCTCAAATGATCTGTTTCACATATAGATTGAAAAGGTATGGAGACAGGACACATCCTTGACACACTCCTTTCCTAATTTTGAGCTATGTTGTATTTCCTTGCTCTGTTCTGAAAACTGCCTCTTGTTCCAAGTATAGGTTTTGCATAAGCACAATCAAGTGTTCTTAGATTCCCATTCTTCTCAAGGTTAGCCACAATTTGGTGTGATCCACACAAGTTAAATGCCTTTGCATAGTCAATGAAACACATATAGACTTTCCTCTGGTACTCTTTGCTTTCTGCCAAGATCCATCTGACACTGGCGAAAATGTCACTAGTGCCATGACCTCTTCTAACTCCAGTTTGTATTTCTGTTCATTCTCTGTTAATGGCACAAGAAGTCAGTCCTGGAACAGAAGTTCAAGGGCAAAAGACTTTCCCTCAGAACTGAGCTAGAAATCCTTCCCTAAACCCAGTGCCTGGAATTTGAACTTAGAGACTCCTTAACTCAAGAGAGACTAGCTGCAGCAAGAGAGACTGGCAGCAGTGTGAGGTGTTAGGCATCTCAGAAGTGAACTAAGACTTAGCCATCATATCAAGGGTTGGATAGGGAAAGAAAGTGTTGAATAGGGTAGGTGGGAGTAGAAGGGGATGCTGGTGGAGCAGGGAAAGGGATGGGTCAATCCACAATAAACTACTTTAATCAATGGAAATTAATATTATAAAACAAAATGTCTATGAACAATTCTATGAGAAACCAGTGTGATCTGCAAGCCTTCACTCAAAAAAATAATAAAATTATGTAGCTTTCAAAAATTATGTAAACACATTCATGTGATTAAAAATTCAAAAGGGAGGAAGTTCCATCTCCTAGTGTTTCTATCTCTGAGTTATCCACAGAGTTTTCAAAGTCCAGTTATTTCAAAAGTAGATGGCCAGTCCTTCTCAGTCTGTCTTAATCTTGAAGCTACCCTGAACTCTCATCTGCTAATATTAAAAAATTAGTGGAAAAGCCTCCAGCACTACAGCAGCCATCAAGCTACGTCAACAGCTTGTAGACAAGTACTATACTCATAAGAGCAAACTATGAACAAGCAAGCATATACTTATACAACAGTAAAAATGGGCTCCAACATATTAAAGTGTGAGGATGGTACAGGCTAAGGGCAAGGCTTAGATCTGTTTTTCATAGGATCACTGAGTCATAGTCCACTCAATGGCACTTTCTCTTTACTTTTAAAGTGTTAGACCTTCGTAGAACAAATAGGGAAACCAAGGCTAGACAGAGTGGCAAACTTGACAGAGCTGCCCAAGTATTGCTCTCTGACCTCCTAGTAAACTCAGAAAGCTCACTGAACCCATAAGAGCAATTATATCAGTCTAGAGACTAAGGTGTGCTCAATTCAAACCATCATCTTTCCAGTCACCTGCTCTGTAGGTTTTATAGGCACTGCCTTTGGCTTAGCAACATGACTCTCTATGGACCACACCACTTGCTCATACTCCAAGGCCAACTGTCTACAGACTATGACATCACATTGTTGTCCTTGAAAGTACAACAAGTAGTACAATTTTTCCACCTTGTTTTTATACAACTAATAGCACAACAACTTGTTGATTTATTTATTTAGCTATATGCCTTGACAATAATTCCAAACCAATCCAAATCACATTGGTTCTTTTTTTTTTATACCTGCAAAATAGTTACCTGGTATTAAAGGTCCGCCATAATGGGAGAAGGATAGGCAATCTCCTCTCAAACCATCCCCGAAAACTCTATGGGTCAGTTCTGACTCGATGGCACACAACAACAACAACAGAAGTACATAAGTGATTTATCTAGATCATGACACATAGTAAGGATGATTCCAATTTTTGTTATTACAGATAGTTCTGCCATGAATAAACTTGCTAAAATGTAACTTTGTGCCTGTGGAAGGACATATGTTGGAAGGATAGATTGCTACTGATCAAAAAAGTACATGTATTTTAAGTTCCATGAGGGCTGCAACCTCCTCCTTAAAAGTTGTGTCCCCAGAGAGAAGAGATTTCCTGTTTTCTTGTACCCTCAGCACTCAGCCCTGCTCATGGCCAAATTCATGTTTTGCAGAAAATGTAATCCTTCTCCATAATTCAGGGAACATTTTTATAATTTCTCAGAACACAGTTTCCTCTATTTACTTATTTGTTTGTTAAATTTTTAAAGTATTATAGCACTTTTGTGCCCAACATTAAAATGTGGCATTAGTATTGGAGGAAGACTCATTAAAAACCTTCAATATGCACATGACACAGTCTTGCTTACAGAAAGTAAGGAGGACATAAAGCACTTAATGAAGAAAACCAAGACTACAGCCTTCAATATAGATTGGATATGAACATCAAGAAAATAAAAATCCTCACAGCTGGACCATGGCAACATCATGATAAACGAAGCTGTCAATTTCGTGTTTCTTGGATCCACAATCAGTATCCATTGGAAGCATCAGTCAAGAAATAAAATACTAGCTGCATTAAGCAAATCTGTTGTCAAAGACCTCTTTAGAATGCTTAAAAAGCAAAGATGTAAGTTTAAAAGCTGAGGTGAGCCTGACCCAAGCCAAGGTATTTTTAATTGCTTTATACGCACAGGAAAGTTGGATAATGAATAAAGAAGACAGAAGAATAGATGCCTTTAAAATGTGGTATTTATGAAGAATGTGGAATATTCCTTGGACTGCCCAAAGAACAAACAAATCTGTCTTTGAGGAAGTGCAGCCAGAATGTTCCTTCAAAGCAAAGATCGCAAGACCTCCTCTCACATACTTTGGGCCTTTTATCAGCCCTTGGCAAAGGAATGGCATGGAAAGCAGGGGACAATTTAAAGATAAGAAAACCCTTGAGGAGACTGTCAAAGTGAATGAATGAACAGTGTGCTTAAACACAATGGAGATTGTGAGGATGGCCTGGGATCAGGCAAGGATTCAACAAGATCACTCTGCGTCACAGTAGACTCCCCCATCTGCGTACACTGTCATATATTGTAATCTTAGTTTTGAAAGTGTTTTTGCTCTTTTATGAATATTTTGCCATTTTAATTTCTAGTTCTTCTTTGAGCCTAATTGTTGGAAAAGAAAGCTTGTTGGTTTTTTATTCCTTTCCAAGTGTTAAATGATCTGCTTTCTTATTATTGTTCTGGGGAGTTTTTTATTTTGTTACTGTTTTTACTAGTTGCAATTGAAATTAGGTGGGAAAATGCTGAGATAGGTGAGAAGCAATAGTTTTAAAAAACATAATTAAGAAAAATAAAACCAACTCTGGTGGAATTCGAACCCACAACCTTTTAAGATTTAGTTTTATTATATCATGATTAGGGATCTCTGGTGGCGCTGCCAATCCAAAGTTCAAACCAACCAGTTGTTTTGAGGAAGAAAGATGGGCAATCAATCTCCTCTCATGCAATTTACTTCCTCTGAAGACATGCTGGAGGGATATCTATGAGCTGATTTTGACTCAACATCATCATCATTATGAGATAATATTTTCTGCTGCATTTTTCTAACAGTTTGGCATTTATGTAGGTTTGGAGTTATTTTCCCCCTTAATTCTTGTCAGTTGTGGATGCTCCACAGCCATGAGAAGATGACCATGGTTGTGAAGAGTGGGACTAGTGTGGGGGCAGCAGCATATGAACTTCACTAGCTCTTCATGAAGAAACGGTCCTCACCGACACCAGCACAAAACGGATTCCCATGAAGCTTAACATGCTCCCATACTCCTTATACTTTATTCTACCAACTCTATCATAAACAACCTGCCTTCCCCCAGGCTCTCACTGCTCTGCTATGGTGTCCACTACTCTCTTACAATGCCAGCAGAATGCACAAACTATATTCATGGCTATGGAGTGTATTAGGGAAGTTAATAGTTCATAATTCAGGTCAGAAATGGATTATAATTCCTCAATCAGCATAGTTTCTTAGGTATGTTCAAAGGCCCTTTCATCTTTGGCATCTAGGCTTTAGGTAAGTGTTACAGAGCTCTCTTGTTGTTGAGTGTCTCAAGCCAATTACAACTCACAGGAACCCTATCAACAACAGATGAGAACCTAGCTCTCTCCTGAATCATACCTAGCTCTCTCCTGAATCATCTTTAAGATCTCCGTCATGCTCAAACCAATTGTAATCACTTCCATTTCCTTACAGGTCTTCTTCTCTTTTTGTTTACCCTCTATGGTTCCCAGCATATAATTTTCTAAGGATTGGTCCCTCCTGACAATAGCCCAAAGTATATGAGACCACGTTTCTCTACCCTTGACTCTAAGTAGCACCCTGTTTGTACTTCCTCCAAGACAGATTTGTTTGTTTCTTTGGCAGTCCATGGGATATTTGGTATTCTTCTCCAACATCACAAATTCAAAGGGATCCATTCTTCTTTGGTCATCCTTATTCATTGTCCAATTTTCAAAAGCATAAGAAGCAATTGAAAATACTATGGCTAGGGTCAGAGCAACCTTATCCTTTTAAAATGAAATCTTTTCTTCTTAGCACTTTGGAGAGGTCCATAACAGCAGACTTTTCACATACAACATATCTTTTGATTTCTTGACTGCTGCAGCTATGGGAGTTAATTTATGGACAAAAGTGAAACTAAATTGCTAACAACTGCAACCTTTTCTCTATCTAATTTGATGTTACTTATTGGTCTAGCAGTGAAAATTCTTGTTTTCTTCATGCTGAGGTGTAATCCATATTGAAGGCTGTATTCTTGGATCTCCTGAAGCGTCAATGATTCCCATGAGGCTTAACAGGCCCTAATACCCTTGACACTTAATTCTACCAACTCTGTCAACATCTTGCCTCTGCCCATGCCCTTACTACTCTGCTATGGGGTCTACTACTCTCTTGCAATGCCACTCAGGACCCACAGACTATATTCATGGATATGGAGTGTATTAGAGAGGCTAATAGGCCACATAATTCACGACACAAACAGGTTATAATTCTTCAATCAGCACAATTTCTTAGGTGGGTTCAAAGGCCCTTTGATTTTTAGTCATCTAGGCTTTAGTTAAGTGTTACAGAGCTCTCTTGCTTTGTGTTCTCTTTACTTTCAAGAGGCAAGGTTTTGTCATCTGCGTTACATATGTTGCTGATGATTTTTCCACCAACTCTGTTGCCACATTCTTATTCATTTAGTCTATTTCTCTAATTATTTGCTCAGCATACAAATTGAATAGATATGGAGAAAGGATACAGCCCCACCCAAGCTTGCTGAGGAGGAGATGCCATTATTGGCAGTAACAAGAGAGCTCTGTTGATTGAAAGCTTTATGAATAATAGAGCCTTCTTGGTCCTGCCAATTATAGCATCTCCTTTCAAGTCCTCCAAGCAAGCTTGGGCAAAGGGTCCTGACTCTGGCTCTCGTGTAGAGGAGTGGCAGTCCTTGATCAGCCCTGTTGCATGTCAGTCTCTGGTTCTCTGTTGCTGGTGGTGTTCTCATATATGTCATATGACATATATGATCCAAATATCTGATCCAAATGAGCAAGAACTAGACTCTACTTCTTTCTTCTTGGTAGCAAAATTTCCATTTTCTGCCTACAAACTTTCTCAGTCTGGCAAGATGACAGACCAATACAATCACTTGATTTTGGATACGTGCCACTGTGTCAGAACCAATTCACAGCTGATTCCCTAGCAGATTTTCAGAAGCTATAAATTACATGAGAAGACATTGTCTATCTTTCTCTTGTAGAGCAAGTGGTGGATTTGAACCACAAGGAAACACTGCATGCTTCAAAATTGGGAAGGGTGTACGCCAGGAATGTGTCCTGTCACCATAACTTTTCAATCTATATACAGAACAGATTATCCAGGAGGCTGGGCTCTATGAGAAGTATGGCGTCAAGATTGGAGGAAGATTGATCAACAATCTGCGTTATGCAGATGACATAACCCTACTTTCTGAAACTGAGGAGGACCTGAAGTGCTTGCTGCAGATGATCAAGGACTGCAGCCTTCAATATGGATTGAGGCTCAATATAAAGAAGACAAAGATTCTCACCACTGGGCCAATTGGCAGCATCAGGGTGGATGGTGAAGAGATTGAGCTTGTTCACAGCTTTAGTTTGCTTGGCTCCACAGTCAACAATCTTGGCAGCAAGGAAATGAAAAGACATATTGTGATGGGAAAGTCTGCTGTTAGGGATTTCTCCAAAGTACTGAAGAGCAATGGTGTCACTCTGGAGACTAAGGTGCACCTGATGCAGGCCATGGTCTTTGCAATCACTTGCTATGCATCAGAGAGCTGGACAATGACCAAGGAGGATAGAAGGATAATTGATGCCTTTGAGCTGTGGTGTTGGAGAAAAATATTGAATATACATACCATGGACTGCTAAGAAAATGAACAATTTTATCCTGGAGAGGGTTAAACCAGGCTGTTCCTTGAAGACAAGGATTCTAAAGCTTCATCTGACATACTTTGGTCATGTTTCAAGGAGGGATCAGTCCTTGGAGAAGGACATCATGCTTGGGAGGATGGAGGACCAGTGCAGGAGAGAAAGACAGAGAAAGACCCTCTATGAGGTGGATTGATTCAGTGACTAGGGTAATTGGGATAGGTGTGTTGGAGACAGTGAGACTGGCACAGGTTAGAGCAGGATTTAGGGCCGTTGTACATAGGGACACTATGAGTTACAAGCAGCTTGATGGCACATAACAACGACAACCTTCAGGTTGGCAGTACAGTTCCTTACTGCTAGTTCACCAGAGCTCCCAATCACGTCATTAGTCTTCTATATACGTTGCTTGCATGTTTTCACCCAATGGTGCTATTCACCTATTCACATCATAAGCATGGTCTCTACCAGTCATGTAGCAAAAGTCGAAGCAATGGCTAGGTTGTTGTTGTTGCATGTTGTTATGCATGCTTGCTACTCATACCAATCCTGGGATAGACTGTGCTTTATCCTGAGCCAACCTTATTTATTGTCTCTGATACACCCACCCTATTACTCCAGTCACTGAGTCAATCTATCTCTTTGTTGAGAGGTCTTCCTCTCTTGCGCTGTCCCTCCACTCCCCTAAACATAATGTCCCTCTCCAAGAATTGATCCTTCCTGGCAACATACCCAAAGTATGTCATAATTCAGAATCCTTGCCTCCAAGAAACAGCCCAGTTTCACCCTCTCCAGGATGAACCTCTTTGTTCTCTTACCAGTCCTCTTCTCCAGCACCACAACTCAAAGACATCAGATCTCCTTTTATCATCCCTAATTATTGTCCAGATTTCTGATGCACAGCAAGTAATTGTAAAAACCATGGTCCAGATTCAACCCCTTGTAGTAGCAGTGTCTGGAATAGACTTTTACACTTATCAAGTATACCATCAAATATACTATTTCACTCACTCATTGCCATCAAGTCAGTTCAGGCTCATATCTGACTGTGCAAAGTTCTCAGTCCTACTGCTAATGGCCACCAGAAATCTTGATTATTTAGACTTTTGTATCTTAACTTTTTTGTTTTCATTTGATCTGTCATGGACTGAGACAAAATGTCTTGCTACAATTAGTTCTTTTCTCTTTTTCACTCTATCTTTTGAACCTTTCCTTTATGATTGTTGCTTTTGTGCTAGTTAGTTCTCAAATCTTTGTTTTATTGAATATCTGTTCTGCATACAGATTGAAAAGGTATGGAGATAGGACACATCCCTGGTGTACACCCTTTCCAATTTTGAACCATGCTTGCTTGGTTCTGAAAACTGCCTCCTGGTCAAAGTATAGGTTTCACATTAGCACGATCAAGTATTCTGAGATTTCCATTGTTCTCAGACTCAACCATAGTTTGTTGTGATCCACACAGTCAAATGCCTTTGCATAATCAATGAAACACAGATAGACATTCCTCTCATACTCCCTGCTTTCAGCCAAGATTCATATAACATTAACTATAATATTCCTAGTGCCGCGACCCCTCCTAAGCCCCACCAGCACTTCAGGCAGTTCTCTGTTGATGTGCCGTTCCAGTCGTTTTTGGATAATCTTCAGCAGAATCTTGCTTATATGTGATATCAGTGATATTGTTTGATAATTTCTGCACTCTGTTGGGTCACCTTTCTTTGGAATGGGAACAAATATAGATCTCTTCCAGTCAGCTGGCCAGGTGGTTGTCCTCCAGATTTCTTGGCTCAACTTGGTGAGCACATCCAGGGCATCTTTTGTTTCTTGAAATATGTCAGTTGGTATGCTATCAATTCCTGGGACCTTGTTTTTTGCCAATTCTTTCAGAGCACCTTTAACTTCTTCCTTCATCACCACAGGCTCTTGTTTCATTAAATTCTTCTGTGTCTGTCAATTCCTTTTGGTACAATGACTCTGTATACTCTTTCCATCTTCTTTTAATGCTTTCTGGATAATTCAGTATTCTGCTCAAAGCATCCTTGAGTATTGTAACTCGAGGCTTAAATTTGTTCTTCAGTTGCTTCAGCTTAAGGAATGCTTAACGAGTTCACTCCTTTGTTTTTCTGACTCCAGCTCTTAGTACATTTCATTATAATACTTTACTTTGCTTTCCTGCGCTGCCCTTTGGAATCTTCTGTTCAACTCCTTAATATCTTAATTTGGCTTCTAGTGCAATATTCAGAGTTTCTTCTGACATTCATCTTGGTCTTTTCTTCCTCCTGTCTTTGCAATGACCTTTTGCACTCTTCTTGGATGATAGTCTTGATATCCTCCCACAGCTCATCTGGTCTTTGCTCATTAGTGTTCAAGCCCTCAAACCTGCCTGAGAAAGTTTTACCTTTAAAAGTGAAGACTGTGGCTTGTCCTTTCTATGTCAAGATAGCTCTGATACAACTCTGCCCCTTCTTTCCTCCCCAGTCATTTTGATGCCTATATAGTCTTTCGGTGAATTTTGAAATTCAATCTGAAAGTCTTTTTTCTTATCTTGGATTTCTCTGTAAATATCAATGATTTTTATATTATCAAAAGCCCTTAACATAAATTTTTTAAATCTTTCTTATCTCTTAAAGAGGACAAATTACTGAGAAATTATGGACCAGATGCAGTGAACAGTTCACACATGGCCTCCAAAATACACTGAAAATCCACATACCCCTAAGAAACACCAGAGATGCACACAGTTATCTCATTACTGCCATCTTTCAGAAAATGGAAATAATCGAGCTAAAAGTCAACCATCCGAACATAGCACACCTTTTCGAGATTACATGATGTTTGCATAGTAAAGAATGAAAACCTGTAAGTCTACAAAAGAAATGTAAATCAAGATCCATTATTACCTGATTCAGGGACATCTGGTTGACACTTGCTTGGCCAGAAGACATTTCTCCTTTCTCCAGTAAAGGAAATGATCTCATGGAGTTGTAAAACAAAATGAGGATGCCTAAAGATCCTGAAACATGGTTCATGTTGTTCTGTTTTCAACTATTAATTGATAATTCAATTACCTATATCCTCATTAGGGAGCTCTGCTGACCCAGCTTTAAGGAGCCAAGCTGCCAAACTGGAGATGTGCAGTTCAAATCCTCCTCCTGCGATTTTAAGCCTCTGAAACCCCTTAAAGGTCAGCTATGAGTGAGTTTCAACTTGACAGCACACAACACCAACAACATGTCCTTATAACCTATTATCAGTTTTTCCTTTCAGTTTTGTTCAGTTAGAAGATATTTTCCTGATATTTTCTGTCCACTTGGGGAAGTGTTTGCCAAGGTGGGTCCAGTGGGGATGGCTGGCTGAACCCTGAGGCTCCATTCTCCTTCATTTTCTTAGCTGGCAGTTATATTTCCCATTTGTCTCTGGAACTGGGTTCAGGGTTCAGGGCTGGAGCAAAACTCAGTGTTAAGGTTACCCGTAGGAAAGGGAGCAAACCCATGTTCTTTCGAGAATCTTTGTCCTCTTGATGCTGAGCCTCAGTCCATATTGGTGACCAGCAGTCAACTGTTTGGCTGTTTAGATATATATAAGTTGTGTGGCCTGTTTCCATGTGGCTTGTTGGGCCTCCTGCTCTTTACACTGTGTCTCTCACCACCACCATCTTGGTTCCAAGAATTTATTTTAGAATCAGTTTATTCTGTGGCAGTGTGGAGGCTCTGTTGTAACAGATGCCAGGCCTGGCACCCGTCGTCCATCCCAGGTGAGGGGGTCCCTGGGGTCTGGCCACAGAGGCCCCATGGAGCTGCGGCGGCCGTGTGGGCTCGACAGTGGGGGGCTGGGAGCTGTGGGACTCACCCATTCTTCTTTGGGAATCTTTGTCCTCTTGATGTTGAGCCTCAATCCATATTGAAAACCTGCAATTCAACTGTTTAATTGTTCAATTATCAATAAACTGAGGACTGTGGAGGGCCACGGTGGCCCATTTCTATGCAGCTTGCTGCTCCTCCAGCTCCTTACGCTGTTTCCTCCACCACCACCATCTTATCCTTTCTGTTTTGACTGGTGATATTAAACAGCCCATTAAGTTTATGAGTCTATAAGTAGCCAGAGGGCAGGTGAAGCAATGAGCTCTGTACTGGAGGATGACTATGTAGGCACTGCTCCTCAGGGCTGCCCTGGACTCTGACCCTCAAGAGTCAGAACAAAGTTCTAAAGTAGACTTGGGCAGCCCTCCCTCCCTCCCCTTCATGTCTTCACACCTTCCCTCCTCAGTGAAGCTACGTGGAGAATACCAAATAGACAGATAATCAGAAAGAATATGAATAATGGCAATACTTTTGAATCAAACACAATACTTAGTTCAACTACTAAGAACACTCTTGCTATTGTTATAAGCCGTCAAGTAGGAACCAATTCATATCTGACCCTTCAGTGGGTTTTCAGAGGCAGTAAATCAATCACACAGAAGGAGGAAGCCTATCCTCCTGCAGAGCAGCTGTTAGATTTTAACCATGTGCCTTTGGGATCGCAACACAGCTTCTTACCACTAGGCCAGGAAAGCAGCATTTGGAATTAGCATAGTTTACAAATCATAGCTCAAATGAGAACTTTTGGAATAAAGGCCTTAGAATTCCTCTACAAAAGTATATGAAGCACACACCTTAGCTAACGCATGCCTTCCAAGAGGAAATGCAAGAGTACGTTACCACATTGGTTGTAAGCTTTCTTTTGGGAAGAATAAAACATAATTCAAAGGGAAAATAAACACAAACTCTATGTGTAAAAGGGAGCTCTAGTGGCCTAGTAAGTAAAGAACATGCTGCTAACCCAAAGATACATGGTTTGAATCCACTGGTTGCTCTAGTTTTTGTTGTTATGTGCCATCAAGTCACAGCTCTGAACCCCGCCCTGTCCTGAGCCAGTCTCACTGATTCCAACACACTTAACCTCACTGCCCCACTCACTGTATCAGTACATCTCATCCGGGTCTTCCTCTCCGGTGCCATTCCTCTACCCTTCTGAGCAAGATGTCCTTCTCCAAGGACCTGTTCCTCCTGGCCACATGCCCAAAGTATGAGATGGAGCTTCAAAATCCTAGCGTCCAAGGAGAAACTTTATGGGAAGCCAAATTTTATATTAAATATTTGTAATAAACAGAATACTACTTCAGGTTATGAGGGAGGCTGATATCAGCTGGAATTAATCCTGAAGCACTAAGGCAATCCTTAAGCATTTACAGGATTTTTGCATTGCCCCTCCGTCCTGAGTCAAGCAGAAGGTTGTCAATAGAGAAAGCTTAGCTTCACCTGTATTGAATTCTCTTTGTGATTTACTGCCTGGCAATTTTCAATAAAGACAGGAAAGCTGGAATCGGCAGGCAGTTCCCTTCAGTGGTTCGAGAACTGTTTGCCTCCTGCTTTACCTCTATTTTTACCCTACATTCCTGGTGTTCTGTCTCATTATTAATACTTATAAAAATACTTTGCCCCTGGACTGCAACAAAATTTGGTTTCACCTTCTCCAAGACAGATTTATTTGTTTCCTTGGCAGTCCATGGTATGTCCAAGACTCTCCTCCAGCACCACAACTCAAAGGCATCAATTCTTCCTCTGTCATGCCCAGTCATCGCCCAGCTCTCTGATGCACAGAAAGTAATTACAAAGACCATGGCCTGGATCAGGCACACCTTAGTCTCTAGATTGACATCATTGCTTCTCAGTACTGTGGAAAGGTCCCTGACAGCAGATTTTTCCCAGTAAAATTCTGAAAATCCACTGTAATATCAGCTATGAGTCAGTTCTAACCTTATAGTATAAAATAATAACAATATATGTTTAGATGTACAACATACACACACATATATATTTGGAAGTAGGAGTGGCATCCACTTCCTAAATAGCATGCCTCCAGAAACCCTATGAACTTTGATAAATGTTCGTACACAGTTGAAATCCATCAGCTGCTCCATAGGAGAAAGATGAGCGTTTTCTGCTGTGCCATTTACTGCCACTGAAAATCTACTGACAAGTCAGCTATGGATCAGGTCCCACTCTATGGTACTCAACAACAACAACACTATATATATTGTTTGTTGTTGTTGTTATGGGCCATCTAGTTGACTATGACTCAGAGTGACCCTATGAACAATGGCTCTGAATTTTGTCCTATCATGAGCCAATTTTACCATCTCTGACACATATGATCCCATTGCCACAGTCACTGTGTCAATCCATCTCATCCAAGGTCTTCCTCTCTTTCACTGACCCTCTACCCTTCCAAACATAATGTCCTTCTCCAAGGAAAGGCTCCTCATAACAATACATGCAAAATGTGTGAGAATGGGGTTTCAAAATTCTTGCCTCCACGGAGTAATCTGGTTTCACTATGTCTAGCACAGATTTGTTTGTTCTCCTGGCAGTCCATGGTATGTTCAATACTCTTCTCCAGCACCACATCTCAAAGGCATCGATTCTTCTTCCGTCATCTTTAGTCATTGTCCAGAACTCAGATGTTCAGCAAACCATTGTGAAGACTATGGCCTAGATCAAGCTCACCTTAGTCTCTAGGCTGACATCATTGTTCTTTAGCATTCTGGAGAGGTCCTGGGTAGCAGATTCCCCAGTGCAATTCATCTTCTGATTTTCTGACTGCTGGTGCCAAGGGTGTTGACCATGGATCCAAGCAAGATGAAATTGTTAACAACTTATCTTTTCTCTATCTATTATGATGCTGTCAATTGGCCCAGTGGTGAGAATAATTTTTTTCTTGACATTTAGATGCAACCCATATTGAAGGCTGCAGTCTTTGATCTTCTACAGCAAGAATCTCAAGTCCTCTTCAGTTTTGGGGGTGAGCAAAGTTGTGTCATCTGCATAACATAAATTATTGATGAGTTTTCTTCTAATCCTGATGTCACATTCTTTGTAAATTCTAGCCTCTCAAATGATCTATTCATTATATAGAAAGAAAAGATATAGAGAAAGGATACAACTTAGATACACTCCTTTCTTGATTTTTGAACTATGTAGTATTCCCTTGCTCTGTTTGGACAATAGTTTCTTGGTCTATGTATAGGTTTTGCATGAGCACAATCAAATGTTCTGGGGTTCCCATTCTTCTTTATGTTAGCCACAATTTGTTGCAATCCACACAGTCAAATGCATAGCCTTTGCATAGTCTAAAGAAGACTTAAAATACACACATATATGTATATATATATAGAGAGAGACTTTATACAGATATAGAGAGATTATATATATATTGTTTCCACATGCTGCCAAACCAAAGATACATGGTTTGAATCCACCAGCTGCTCTATGGAAGAAACATGATTAATCTCTTCCCATGTGATTTGTTGTTGTTGTTATGTGCCATCGAGTCATAGCAACTCATAGTGATCCTATGTGCAACAGCTTTGAACCCTGCTCTATCTTGAGCCAATCTCATTGTCTCTGACACACCTACCCCCTCACCCAGGTCACTAAGTCAATACATCTCTTCCAGGGTCTTCCTCTCTTGTGCTGTCCCTCTCCAATGACTGGTCCTTCTTTGTAACATGCACAAAGTATGTCAGATGGAGAGACTTTATATAGACTATATACATATATTGGCAGCAGGAATGGCATTCACTTCCTAAACAGCTTGCCTCTGGAAACTATGAACTTTGATAAATGTTGATAATTGTAAAGGGGCTTCAGGCCTTTTGTTCATGGGGTCGCTATGAGTCGTATTAGACTCAAAGACAATCAACAACAACATATACATATAGACTCTATATATTCTATATAGGGAGCTCTGGTGGTCTTGTAGTAAGAAACTGCACTGCAATCCTGAAAGCATAGAGTTCCCAGCTGCTCCGTGGGAGAAAAATGAGTAATCTCCTCCCATGCAATTTACTGCCTCAGAAAAACTGGTGTAAGGTCAGCTATGGGTCAGTCCCAATGCAATGACACTCAATGACACTCTCTATATAGAGAGACTAGAGAGAGACTTTCTCTATAGAGAGAGAAAGAATACTCTGGTGGCTTAGTGATAAAGAGCTGTATTGTTAACACAAAAGCACATGGTTCAAACTCACCAGCTATATATGAGCTCTGGTGGTGTAGTCTGGTAGTTGCACTACTAATTCACAGATTGTACTTCACTCGTGATTCTAATCCACCAGTGATTCTGAGGGAAAAAATGGACACTCTTCCTCTTCTGTACCTGTGCAATATACCTTCCCTAAACACCCTTATCGACTAGGCCACAAAGGCCCTCGTGTGTGTGTGTGTGTGTGTGTGTGTGTGTGGTTGTTGTCATTGTTGATTGTCATTGAATCGTGCTCGACTCATAACGATTCTAAGAACAAAAGACCTAATAACGCCTTGCCATAACTATTGTAATTTCTCCAAGTTCATAGAGTTTCTATAGGCATGTGGTTTAGGAAGTGGATGCCACTCACTCCTGCTTCCAAACAGGTTTTACAACTGGTGGCTCCACCAAACACTGTCCACATTGGGAAACCATTACGGTATTTGATACCCCAATGGCACAAGGTTCAGCATCCCAACAAACCCAAATAACCTCAGTACAGCAAAATGATAAGAGTGATGTACAAAAATAGGAGAATGTAACAACACTCTGTGGATTACAACAAACTGTGGCTGATTCTAAGAAGAATGGGAATCCCAGAACATTTAATTGTGCTAATGAAAAATCTATACTTGAACCAAGAGGCAGTTGTCAGAACAGAGCAAGGAGACACTGCATGGTTCAAAATCAGGGAGAGTGTCTGACAGGGCTGTATTCTGTCTCCATATCTTTTCAATCTGTATGCAGAACAGATCATCCAGCACACTCGGCTGGAGGAATGTGGCATCAGGATTGGAGGAAGACTCATTAACAACCTGAGTTATGCAGGCAACACAACCCTGCTTGCTGAAACTTAGGAGGACATAAAGTGCTTGTGGCAGAAGGTCAAGGACTGCAACCTTTACTATAAATTGAAGCTCAACATTAAGAAAACAAAAATTCGCACCACTGAGCTGATTGGCAGCATCATGATGGATGGTGAAGATATTGAGATTGTTAACAGTTTTAGTTTGCTTGGCTCCACTCTTGGTACCAGCAGCCAGGGTTCTTTAAGTGATACAGCTGTCATTAGTCTATTTGCTGTACTGAATAACTTGACGTAGCTGTGATGCTGAACACTGTGTCATAGACGTATCAGATACCATAATGGTTACCCATCATGGACAGTGTTTGGAGGAGCTCCCAGATTGATTAAGAGTTGGAAGCAGGAGTAGCATCCACTTCCTAAAACAGACACCTCTAGAAACTCTATAATCATACAGAAATTATGTTAATTAGAGAGCAAAGTTCTCTAATTAATCACTTAAGTCAACACTCTTGGTACCGGCAACCAGGAAATCAAGAGACAAATTGCATCAAGAAAGTCAGCTGTCAGGAACCTCTCCAAAGTACTGAAGAGCAACAACGTCAGACTGGAGACCAAGGTGCGCCTGATCCAGGCTATAGTCTTCGCAATTGCATATTATGCTTCAGAGAGGTGGACATGACTAGGGATGATAGAAAGGGAGTTGATGCCTTTGAGTTGTGGTGCTGAAGAAGAGTGTTGAATATACAATGGACTGCTTGGAGAACAAACAGATTCGTCCTGGAGAGGGTGAAACTGGGCTTCTCCTTGGAGACAAGGATTCTGAAGTGTCATTTGACAAACTTTGGGCATGTTGCACGAAGGGACCAGTCCTTGGAGAGGAACATCATATTTCAGAAGGTGGAGGGACAGTGCAAGAGAGGAAGACCCTCAATGAGATGGATTGATTCAGAGATTGGGGTAATGCGAGTAGGTGTGTCAGAGACAGTGAGATTGGCACAGGATAAAGCAGGGTTTAACATTCTTGTACTTAGGCTTGAAGCGACTCAACGGCACATAAAAATAACAGTAGTCTTACTTAGCAGTGGTTAAGTGTCATCAAGTTGAATACGACTCATAGCGACCCTATGAAAAAAAGACCTGAACTCTTCTCTAACTAACGTAATTTCTGTATGATTATAGAGTTTATAGAGCTTGCAGAGGCATCTGTTTTAGGAAGTGGATGCCACTCCTGCTTCCAAACCTTAATCAATCTGGGAGCTCCTCCAAACACTGTCCATGATGGGTAACCATTATGGTATTTGACACGACTATGGCACAGGGTTCAGCATCTCTGCTACTCCAAGTTATTCAGTACAGCAAATAGACAAACGACACCTGTATCACTTAAAGAATGTTCATTCTAAAATTAACAAATTTTCCAGGGAGTTTTAAAGGCCAACTGACACCCACTTGTGGAGGGAAATAAATCAATATCACAAATTAAACACAACTCAAAACTTTCCTCACATGACCTCCATCAAGAGGCAAGAAACCAGCTTCCAGAGTCGAACCACTGCTCAGGAGCTTCCAGGCCAGACACCGACTCAACCCCTCACTGTTGTTGTTATGTGCCATCGAGCCACTTGTGACTCACAGCGACCCTATGTACAAGAGCCTTAAACACCGCTCTATCTTGTGCCAACCTCGCAGTCTGAAACACACTCATTTCCACCACTCCACTCACAGAATCGGTCCATCTCATCGAGAGTCTTCCTCTCTTGCACCGTCCCTCCACTCTTCCAAACATGTTGTCCCTCTCCAAGGACCAGTCCCTCCTTGCAACATGCCAAAAATATGTCAGACGAAACTTAAGAATCCTTGACTCCAAGGAACATTCTGGCTTCACCCTCTCCAGGACAAACTTGTCTGTTCTCCTACCAGTACATGGTATATTTAACACTCTTCTCCAGCACCAGAGCTCAAAGGCATCAATTCTCTTTCTATCATCCTTATTCACTGTCCAACTCTCTGATGCATAGCACGTAATTGCTATGGAGAGTTTTAAAGACACCGTGTGTCTGTAAGTATACATATATGTGTGTATACACACACACACTCTATCTAATCTATCACTTGTTGTTTGTTGTTATGTGCCATCGAGTCGCCTGCGACTCATAGCGACCCTATGTACAACAGCCCTAAACTCCGCTCTGTCCTGTGCCAATCGCACCGTCTCTGACACTCCTATCCCAATTATCCCAGTCACTGAATCAATCCACGTCATAGAGGGCCTTCCTCTCCTGCGCTGTCCCTCCACCCTCCCAAGCATGATGTCCCTCTCTAAGGACCGGTCTCTCCTCACAACATGTCCAAAGTATGTTAGACGGAGCCTCAGAATCCTTGCCTCCAAGGAGCCACCCGGTTTAACCCTTTCCAGGACAAATCTGTTTGTTTTCCTAGCAGTCCATGGTATTCTCAATACTCTTCTCCAGCACCACAGCTCAAAGGCATCAAATCTCCTTCTGTCCTCCTTGGTCATTGTCCAACTCTCACTTAGTACTTTTTTAAAAAATCAGTTTTGGAGATAGTTAATAGTCTTCCTCACAAAACTCATCTTGGACAAATAAGCATGATTCTGAGATGAGGATTAAGATACAATTAACATAAAAAGGTTAAGGAGGTTTTCTAAGGCCACCACAGGTCAAAAGCTGAGATGGGATTAGAGTGAATGTTTGATTTTTAGCCTGTGTACAGATAGATCATACTGCCAGTAAACAAATTAGCTAACAGCTAAGCCAGATAAATATGCCTAAGAATAGGCCCTCAGAACTACCAAACTTGACCTCGCCTGCATAATGAGTAAACAAAGGACTCTAAAAGTCAGGACCCTGTGCACCCCTCTCACCACAAGGAGTTGTGCTCCAAGACACAGAAGACGGACCAGCTTTAATAGTCAACACAAGAGCACTAGTGACACAGGCAGTCAAGTGCTGAGCCTGCAGAGCTAGCACTTTAAACTCACCAGCCATTCCATGGAAGAAAGATGGGTTGTTTTCTTCCTTTAGTATTCACAGCCTCAGAAACCTGATGGAGGGTTCCGTGAGTCAGAATTGACTCCACAGCAGCAGGTTAGTGGTCACCACAGTGATTATGCATTACATTTGGCCCCTCTTAGCTTCTGTAACATTTTTATGTGATTTCCCTCATATATTCCTCACAGCTACCTTGTAGTCACCTTGTAAAACTGTAACATTGTGTGTGTGTGTGTGTGTGTGTGTGTGTGTGTTCCAGGCCATGGTCTTCACAATTACTTGCTATGCATCAGAAAGCTGGATAATGACTAGGGATGATAGAAGGCAAATTGATGCCTTTGAGCTGTAGTGCAGGAGAAGAGCATTGAATATATCATGGGTTGCTAGGAGAACAAACAGCTCATCCGGGAGAAGGCGAAACCAGGCTACACTTGGAGGCAAGGATTCTGAGGCTCCATCTGACATACTTTGGGTATGTTGCCAGGAGTGACAAGTCCTTGGAGAGAGACGTCATGCTTGGGAGGGTGGAGGGACAGCGCAGGAGAGGAAGACCCTTGATGAGATGGATAGATTCAGTGACTGGGGTAATGGAGGTAAGCGTGTCAGAAACAATAAGGTTGGCACAGGATAGAGTTGGGTTCAGAGCTATTGTACATAGGGTCTCCATGAGTCACAAGTGACTTGACAGCACATAACAATGAATCTCTCCGAATGAGTATGGATAAATGGAAAGAAGCTCTTGGTCTCTATTTAAACATAGCAGGTGGGTCCTGATGTTAGATATAAATAGTGTAGAAAGGGTTCAAGGTGGAGGATAAAGCAACAATGTACCTCATAGCTACTAATAGGGAGAGCCAGTCTATGAGAATTTAACTTAAGAAAACACCAGGACTTTACTGTTTTCATATGCTCTGCATCTCACACAGGATGTGGCATATAAAACACTCAGCACACATTTGTAGAATAAATGAATGAATCACTTTCTGTACACCACTGCCATTTTAATACTCCCTTTGGGTAGAAAATAAACAATGTAAACAGTTCTAAAGTATCTTTTGGGTTTATAGGAACCAGGTTACATGCTTTTGGGTAGACCATTTAATTCACAAAACACCACTGTAAAGATTAAAGGGCCAATATTTGTCTTCTCTGATCTTTACCACACAAAGTCTAAATGTTCTGCCTGATTTCCAACACCTTCCTAATCTGAACTATCTTGATAATCCACCACATTACGCCCCACATGTCTCAGTGCTCTTGCTGTTCATTCTGCCTTTTCCATTTGACTTCATATGTCTCCTTTTGTCTTCCTCTTCATCCAAATCCTTGCCATTCTTTAGGTCTTATTTCTCTACCTCTTCTGTGGAATCTTCCATGACCTTGCCTCTCAACGATCAACTTTCTTTTGAACTTCTTTAAGCTCGAGAGGCATAACCATATTTTATACTCATTTTTCTCCTGTTATTAAATTATCTTTTTTTTGTACATATCTTATTTGGATAATAGGTTTTTAAGCTCTTTGAGGTTATGATTTGCATTCAGTGGAGTACCTAGCCCAAGCGAGAGGTCAATAAATAGATATACATTGTTAATTACTTTAAAACACAAAGCTAGAGAAACAGCCTCATATTTCTAATCTTTGGAACCATTCTGGAAAATATATAGCAGTGGTATTGTTGTGTACTAGAGAGTTGGAACCAACCAATAGCTGACCCTCTGGCAGGTTTTCAGAACAGCTGGTGGATTCAAACTATGTGCCTTCAAGATTGCAGCACAGCTTCTTGCCGCTAGGCCACTAGAGCTCCCTATATAGTTGTTGTTATGTGCCATTGAGTTGCCTGTGACTCATAGCGACCCCATGTACAACAGCCTCAAACCATGCTTTATCCTGTGCCAATCTTATAGTCTCTAACACACTTACCCCCATTTCCCCAGTCACTGAATCAATTAATGTCATCAAGGTTCTTCCTCTCCTGTGCTGTCCCTCCACTCTCTCAAGCATGATGTCCCTCTCCAAGGACTGATCCCGCTTAGCAGCGTGTCCAAAATATGTCAAATGAAGCTTCAGAATCCTTGCCTCCAAGGAGCAACCTTGTGTCACCCTCTCCAGAACAAACTTGTTCATTCTCTTAGCAATCCATGGTATATTCAAAACTCTTCTCCAGGACCGCAGCTCAAAGGCATCTCCTTCTATCATCCCTAGTCATTGTCCAGCTCTCTGACACATAGGAAGTGATTGCAAAGACCATGGTCTGTGTCAGGTGCACCTTAATCTTCAGATGGACATCATTGCTCTTCAGTACTTTGGAGAAATCTCTAACAGTAGACTTTCCCAATGCAATATGTCTTTTCATTTTCTGGCTGCTGGTGCCAAGAGTGTTGTTTATGAAGCCAAGCAAACTAAAGCTGTGAACAATCTCAATCTCTTCACCATCCGTCATGATGTTGCCAATCAGCCCAGTGGTGCGAATCTTTGTTTTCTTGATATCAAGCCTAAATCCATATTGAAAGCTTCAGTCCTTGACCTTCTGCAGCAAACACTTCAGGTCCTCCTTAGGGAAACTGTGACTGCAGTGTGCTGCAAATGGAAGGGAAGACTCCCTAAGCCACAGAAGTTAAACCCAGAACAGAAACTCATGGGAAAGGACTTTTCCTCGGAACCATCTGAGATAAGAAGTCTTCCCTAACATTAGTACCTTGTATTCAGACTTACAGACCCCTAAACTCAAGAGACACTGGCCACAGCATAAGAAACTGGCAGCAGCTTGAAGTGTTTGGAATCATAGGAGCCCAGAACGCTTGAGATATAAGCTATCATATCCAGGGCTGGATAGTGAGAGATAGATGTTGAAGGGAATAGGTGGGAGTAGAAGGGAATGCTGTTGGAGCAGAGAAAGGGGTGGATCAAGACACACATGTTAAGAGTGGGGACAACACAAACTATTGGTTATTTCTACTATTGGGGAAACAACTTTCATCTGTTCTTTCTGCAAAATGCTTGTTTGTCAGATACTGTTCTAAATCTGAGCATTCTGATTAAGACAGACTAGGAAGAAGGATTGTTCATCCACTTTCGAAATAGCAGGCCTTCGAAAACCCTGTGTACAATAGAACACATGTAGACTAACAGATAGGGCAGCTGAGGTGGAGCTTTCAATATGGAAACACAAAGGAAGAGGAATAGTTGTAAGCAAACACTAGTGATTGGAACATGGAATGTGACAACCATGAATGTAGGAAAATTAGATCTTGTTAAAGAAGAAATGGAACACATAAATATTGACATACTTGGTATTGGCAAGACGAAATGGACTGGCATGGGGCATTTTGAGTCAGATAATCATATGATCTACTATGCTGAAGATGAAAAGGTGAGGAAAAATGGGATTGCTTTCATAGTTAAAGTAATGTCTTAATCTGTCTTGAAATACAATATTGTGAGTGACAGGATAATATCCATATGCATATAAAGAAGTCCAGTGAATATCACTATCATTCAGATATATGCACCAACAACCAGAGCCAAAGAAGAAGAAGTGGAAGATTTCTACCAACTTTTGCACTCAGAGATTGATCAAATATGCAACCAGGATGCCCTGTACAGTATTAGGGGCATAATTTTATTGGGGTGTTCTCTTTTCTTAAGTCTCTTTTTTTAACAGGTGTTCTCTTTCTTCCTGTCTCATTTTTCTGCCTGTTTCACTCAATAACTCACTTTCACTCAGGAATCTCTGGTGTCTCACTCCCAGTTACCTCTGACCTGCATGATCTTTCTCTTCCAATCATCTAGATTCATCAGCTCCCATGATGCCACACATTGGGTCACCTTGCTCATTTACCCTTCAAATCTTACCTTGTGTCTGAGCCCACAACCTTTGACTATGCTGCCATTAGGTGGCATCAAATTGCCTACAAGTCACAGCAACCCTATCAACAAGGTAGTCTGGCCCAGTGTTGCACCATCCTCACAATCTCTGCCATTCTCAAGCAATGACAAGCAATCAAGCAATCACTGTGTCAGTCCATCTTATTGAGGGTCTTCTTTTATGATGGCCTCCACCTTCCCCAGCATGATATTTTCTTCAACACTGGACCCTCCTGAAAAATATGCTCAAAAATAGGTGGGTGGGGGTGGGGGAGTCAACATCCTTGCTTCTAGGGAGCATCTTGGTTGCATTTCCCCTAAGACAGATTTGTTTGTTCTTTCAGCAGTCCCTGAGGTATTCAACACTCTCTCCAAACTACAATTAAAAGACATTGATTCTTCTTGATCTTCTTATTCATTGCCCATTTTTTAAATGTATGATTTTGTTCTTATGTGCCGTCGAGTCACTTGTAACTTACAGCAACCATATGTACAAGAGCCCTAAACCCTGCTCTATCCTGTGCCAACCTCACTGTCTCCGACACATCTATTCCCCGTACCCCAGTTACTGAATCAATCCATTTCATCGAGCACCTTCCTCTTCTGTGCTGTCCCTCCACCCTCCCGAGCATGACGTCCCTCCCCAAGGACTGGTCCATCCTTGCAACATGCCCAAAGTATGTCAGACTAAGCTTCAGAATCCTTGACTCCAAGGACCAGCTTGGTTTCACCCTCTCTAGTACTAGATGTATAGGATACAATTAAAAATACCATGATTTAGATCAGGCATACTTTGTCTTTAAATTTACTTCCTTGCTCTTTAGTACTTTAAAGAGGTCCTTAACAGCAGAATTTTCCAATGCAAGGTGTCTTTTGAGTCCTTGACTGCTATGATCCTAGGTGTTTATTGTTGATCCAAGTAAAATGAAATTGTTGGCAACATCAGTCTTCATCTATCATGATGTTGCTTATTGGTTTAGTGGTGAGGATTCATGATGTTAAGATATAATCCATGGGGCATGTTGTTAGAAAAGACTATTTGTTGGAGAGGAATCTCATGCTTGGAAAAGCAGAGGGCCAGAAAAAGAGTGGAGTCGGTAAATGATATGAACTGATCGAGTGTCTCCTGCAATAGGCTCAAACATGTCAAGGATCAGGCTGGGGCAGGATAGACAGGGTTCAGTCTATTGTTCATAGGGTTGCTATGAGTGGTACTTGGCACTTAACAATAATAACAGACCAGCAAACCTGTCTCCTGTCAGGCTCCTGGTTCCGCCTCTCCTGCCACTATTTTTCTGCTGTTGCTTCTAATTGCCTCTTACTGTCTCCTATTTCACAGTGCTTTCTTCTCTCTCTTCCTCTCTCCTAGGTCTAGGAAATCCTCAGTAGAAGGATTGAAGGCCCGAAGAACATGCTTCACTCCCAGATTTTCTTTTTCAGTAAATGTGAAATCTCACCTTTTTAACTTCTGGAATGAGCAAGTATGACTCATAGCAGCCCTTTAAACAACAGACCTAAAATCTGTTTATCCTATGCCATTTTTGCCATCTCTGATACATCTAAGCCTTTGCTGCAGTCATCATTTCAGTCCATATTGTTAGGAGTCTTCTTCTCTTTCATTGACCCTCCACATTTCCAAGAATGATATTGCTTTCCAAGGAATAACCTCTCCTGAAAACATGTCCAAAATATGAGAGATGAAGCTTTTTCCATCCTTGCCTCAAAGGAGCATTCTGGCTACACTATTTCCAGGACAAATCTGTTTATTCTTTTGACAGTACATGGAATATTCAGTGCTCTTTTCCAAAATCACAACTCAAAGGCATCAATTCTTTTTCTGTCATTCTTATTTTTTGTCCTGCATGCAGTGCTGGGGAACTGAAGAGTTGGGGTAGAGTTTTGATTAGTTTGCAATTTAGCCCGTGGCCTCAATGCACCTCTACGAACCTTCTCTGGACTGATGATATCTTTTGCCAACACCCAGCTGGGATGGCAGCACTTGCTTATTAGCTGCAAATAGTTCCCTGCAATTTAGTCCTATCATCCCGATCTAAACCAGTTTGCTTTTCTTTGAGTCCATCTGTGCAATGGCCTCACTTTTTAGATGTTGGATGTTGGTCATGCCCCCTGAATTCTGGGTGGATACCCTTTGGCTCTGGGCTTCAGCTCTGCCTTCTAGGCCCTCTAGGATGGCAGCTCTGCTCCCTTGGCATCAGGTAGCCTCATTCCCCTCATCCATCAGAGTGATAAGCATACTCCCAACCTCTAACATGCCTTGTTCTTCTACCGCTTGATGCAGCAACCCCACATTATCAATATTGGATATCAGCTCTATCCTTCTTAGTTACATTAATGGCAGCCCCACACTTTGAAGCTGAGTTAGCTAGGATCCAATACTTGACAATCCAGGAGACTACGACCCTTCCCTTTGAAAATGAGAAGGCCTTGTTTCCTGTCTTTTCTCCTCTAGTGCTGCTGATCTCTGAGCTGCTCTAGAGACTATCTTTTGCTTCTTTTGGAGGACAGTTGATGTCACTCTGTTACCTTGATTCCTGCGTATAGAATTCCGAGAAGCAGATTGGACTTCTTCCTTTCCTGCATTCTCTGTCCCCTTCAGTATAAGTTGGTGAGTTCTCTGCTGTTATGACTAGATCCATCAGTCACAGACTTACTCTCTTTTTCAAAAAGATCCCATACCACATCCTTGGTGAACATTCTAGTACATATGCTCTTAGTTTGGACAACAGGTTTTAACAAAGTTTTAAGGTTTTTAATTTTTTAAAATATTTTGATTTATTTATTTTTTATTTCAATGAACATCTACAGAGATTTTGGAATT
>NW_006400239.1:414383-415086 GCF_000299155.1 Elephantulus edwardii | reverse complement strand
AGGAGGGGACCGCAGGGAGTCCTTATAAATCACACCCAGCTGAAGCCAGTGCAGATGTTTTCCAGTTTCAGACCCACTCAAGAGGCAGAGAATAGAAGCATGTGGATGTGAATGGAAGAGGTGATCTGTCTGGAAGGGAAGACAGGAGACGGCCGGCTCAATGGACAGGGCCCTCGTCTCACTCAAGGCCCGCAGGTTTTAATGGCATAGATCTGAAAACTTCCCTAGCATGTGTTCTAGGTGCCATTGCCCACTGGACTCCCTCTCTCTCCAGTCTCTCTAGGATCTCTAGGAGATCCTATCTCTAGCTGAATGTTTAAATTCATCAGGGAGAGAGAACCAAGAACTTCCTGTCAGCAAATGTGGATCTGAGTTTTCTACAGTGACTAAAACAAACAAACTCATTGCCATTGAGTGGACTTCAGCTCCTGGCAACCCCTTACGTTAGAAAGTAGAAGTGAATGTCTCAGAATTTCCTTGGCTACAGCCTTTACAGAAACAGATTGACAATAATGATGGGCAAGGTCGAATGGTGATTAATTTTATAAAACATATTGCATGAGAATGATTGTATGAGATACAATGTGAATGATGAATAGGGTGAAACACAATGTATATGAACTTTGTAAGCAAACTAAATGAAGAAGAAGAAGAAGAAGAAGAAGAAGAAGAAGAAGAAGAAGAAGAAGAAGAAGAAGAAGAA
>NW_006400239.1:405092-414283 GCF_000299155.1 Elephantulus edwardii | reverse complement strand
CCCCATTTGCTCTTCTCCTTGAAAAGCAAAATAAAAACTCCCTCATTGGTACACAATGAGGTTTTTAATTTTTTATTATTTTATTTTAAATCTGTTTCCTTTCACATTTTCCTATAAATAGAAAGAAGAAACCATGTGGACCTTTTAAAATCATGCTTAAAAATCTGTCCAGCCAGATATCCAAGTTTATCACTTGCCGTTCTACCCTCCACTAAACATTTGAACATAATTCGAATAAGCTTTTTGTCATTGTACAAAAATAGTATTGCTTTTCCTCCACTGGCCAATAACAAGTTCATCATTTTCTTTTGAATTCTCACCAGGTGCACATTTAATGCCCACAGTCCTAGAAACATTCTGTGTTTTGTGCCCTAAGTCTTCTCTAAGACAACAGAGACTTTTCTGTATAGTTAGCTTTACTTTATTTGAGCCTTCACCAGAATTGCCTTTGATGTCCATAATTCTACCAACAGTTTCTTCAAAGAAATCTAGGCTTTTACTGTTTGGGACTTTAAAACATGTCCAACCTTTATACGCTATCCATTTCCAAAACTGCTCCACAGTGTAGGTTTCTGTCAGAGATGAACCTCACTCACATTGGGACCAAATGTCTTGACCTGCACTAAAGGAACAAAACCAGTGTGAGTTAAATGCATATGTACACATATACATTGTTATGTACTGTTCAATCAGAACAGAGTCATAGTTGACCCTCAAGCAAGTTATCGGAGGCGTTTAAATCCCACAAGAGGAACTTGCTCATTTTTCTCCCAGCAGACATTGATTTTCACATGGGATCTTTTCCATTTCCTTTACCCATCCCTCCTTCCAACCATCCACCCATCAAATTATGCAACCCTTTGATTACCTGCTGCCACCACCCATCCTCACCCCTCTGCTCCCTCCCTTCCTCCCTTGGATCCTTATACACATTCTATAATAATGGTCTTACACAGTATTTGTCCTTATTGGCTGGAGGTATTCTTGGCTCACTTGGTTGTTAGTTGCTGTCAAGTCCAACTCCTAGTGACCCTATGAACAACAGATCTGAACTCTATTTTGTCCTGTGCCAACCTCATAATCTCTGACATATTCAAGCTACATTGTTGTAGTCACTGTGTCAATTCACCTGGTTGAGGGTCTTCCTCTCTTTCTGTGTCCTCCTAGCCCACCTTTCCAAGTATGGTGTCCTTTACCAAGGAATAGCATTTCCTAGCCATGTGCCCAAAGTATGTGAGAAGAAGCTTTGCCATCCTTGCCTCCAAGAAGCACTCTGGCTGCACCTTCTCCAAGACATATCTGTTTGTTCTTTTCAAAGTCCATGGGCTATTTAGAACTATTTTTCAATATCACAGTTCAAAAGCATCAGTTATTCTTCTTTTATCCTCATTTCTTGTTTATTGTCAAGCTCTTAGTAACCATTATAGGGGCTAGCAAATCCCAAATTGCCAGGTCAGGTAGCAATATACTGGCTCATGAACCAAGAGCCAGAGAACAGAGAGAAAGAGAAGTTGAATGCAAGACCAAGAGAAGGTGAGCCTTACAAGAACTTTCATGGGTATCAGATGCAGCCCACTCTCTCAAGGAAACGCTTCTTCCATCAAATTACAGAATTGAGGATAATTACATAATACTAAGAATCATGGCCAAGCTTAACAGGTAACATTGACCATGCAAAGAATACATAATTTCATGTAAGCCTCCCCATAATTTATCTCTTAATCTATCTTAAAAATGAAATATTATACCATCAACTGTCAAAAGAACAAATAAATCTAACTTGGAAGAAGTGCAATCAGAGCACTCCTTGGAAGCAATAATGATGAAATTTGTGCCTCACATACTTTGGGCAAGTGATCAGAAGGAACCAATCAATCCCTGGAGAAAGACATCATATTTGTAGTGAGCCAGCAAAAATAGGAGACCTTTAATAAGACGGATTGACACACTGACTTCAAAAAGAGACTTAAGCTCACCTAGCATTGTATTTCCCAGGATAGATAGGACAGAATTTCGTTGTTTCATACACAGGGCTCCTATAAGTTAGAACTGATATATTCAACAATTTATCAGGGGAAGTTGACTTTTGTATATCCAGAAATCTAATAAACATGGAATAGGAACTATAAGATGTTAGACTTCTCCTTTTATCATGGTGTTAGCAATTGTAGTTTGCTTGGCTCCACAATCAACACTCTTTTAACACCGGCAGTCAGGAAATCAAAAAATGAATTGCATTGAGAAAATCTGCTGTCAGGGACCTCCTCAGAGTGCTGAAAAGCAGTGATGTCAGTCTAGAAGCTAAGGTGTGCCTAATCCATGGCCTTTTCAATTAATTGCTATATGTCGGAGGGCTGGACAATAACTAAGGATGACAGAAGAAGAATCAATACCTTCAAATTGTGGTGCTGGAGAAGTCTTGAACAGACCATGGACTGCCAAGAAAACAAATAAGTCTGTCTTGGAAAAGGTGAAATCAAGTTTCTCCTTGGCGGCTAGTAGTTTTGAAACTCTGTCCCACATACTTTGGGCACGTGACCAGGAGAGACTGGTTCTTGGTAAAGGACATCATGCTTGGAAGAGTGGAGGGACATCGCAGGAGAGGAAGATCCCAAATGAGATGATTGAAACAGTGACTGGGGCAATGGGGGTTGGTGTGTCAGAATTAGTGAGACTTGCTCAGGACAGGGCAGGCTTGAGAGCTGCTGTATATAGGGTCTCTATCGGTTGCAGATGACTCAATGGCACATAACAACAACAATAATTTATTATTCTACTTGTGAAGATTTTTGTTTTCTTAGTATAATTAATGTGAAGGCTATAGTCTTTGAGCTTCATCAATAAGTGCTTCAAGTGCTCCTTATTTGCAGCAAGCAAGGTAGTAGTATCTACATATGAATTTGTCAATGAATCTTCCTCTAATCCTGATGTTGCAATCTTCTTCATATAGCCCATAATCTCAGATTATTTGCTCAGCCTACAGACTGAATAGGTATGGTAAAATGATACAACCCTAATATGCACCTTCCCTCATTTTAACCTTCATGGTATCTCCTTGTTCTATTTGAATGACTGCCTCTTGGTCTAGGTAGTTTCCGCCAGGGCTCAACTAAGTGTTTTTCAATTTCCATTCTTCCTAATGTTAAATGTAAATTTTCATTATCTATACAGTCAAATTCCTTTGCATAGTAAATAAAACACAGATATACATCTTTCTCTGCTTTCAATCAAGATCCATCTGACATCATAATGAAAGAATCTCATTTCATGTCATCTGAATCTGGCTTGAATTTCTAACTCAGCCTTTGCACATTTCATTATAATATTTTTCTTCTCAAACTGTCCTTTAAAATAAATGTTCTATTCTGCTCTTTAATTCATCTCTTCCATTTGCTTTAGCTGCTCTATACTCAAGATAAGAACTTCAGAGTCTCTTCTCACACTCATTTTGGTCTTTCTGTCTTTGTTTTAGATTTCCCCCTCCCATTTCTTTCTTCAGGTATAATGTCATCTCACCACTTGTATGGTCTTCAGTCATTTGTGTTTAATGTACCAAATCTCCTGCTGGATGGTCTCTAAACTCAAAAGGGATATATATATACTCAAGACCATGGTTTGACTCACATGGACTTGTTTAGCAATAGATGGTCTATTCTGCAATCAGCCCCTTGCCTTATTCTGTCTGATGAGATTAAATTTCTCTATCATCTTTTTACAGAGAAGTAGTCATATGATTTCTGTGTATGCCACAGATGACCTAGGAATTTCTTCATTTCTAAAAGACACATATTTCTAGGGATAATATGAAGCTTTTCCACAGCTGGAATCCTAGTCTGAGGAGGCTGGTTGTGACAGATTCTATCTGAGAATTTGATCAAGAATGTCTTCCCCAAGGGAACAACATCCTATCTTTTTTTAAATCTATACATTTTCCTCTCTGAAGTTCTTAATGTAGCTGTAATAATCCTTAAAAGAATGTTACTGTTCCCACCCCCCACCCCCCCCACATAAGCTGTCTAAACCTGTAGCACAGAAGACTTGTTGCTGAGCTAATTTGCAGAATGAGATTGGAAGGCACCAAAGAAGGGAGCTTAACATAAGGTAGACGTCTCTGGTAGATGGTGTTGATGATGAACAAACAGCACGTGGTGATGATGACGGTGCATACCACTTTACAGTGGGATGCACATATGTCCCAATGGGCAATCATCCCCACTTGACGACATATTTAAGGTACGGTGCATATCACTTAGGATATGCCATTTGTGTTGCTGTCATACATCTTTTTTTTTTATTCTTCGGCTAAGACAGTAGAAGAGGTGATTTCTTGTGCACGTGACATCCAACCACAACTAAGCAGAGTTAGTCCAGAATATCATAGGTCAAGGGCAACAGTCACACATCTTATCCTTAGCAGTACATGCTAGGTGTGATGCTGCAGTTTTCCAACTGTCGATGTTCTCATTCTCAGATAGTCCCTTGCAGATGTACAATCTTACTGTTTTCCTTCAGTTGGGCAGGGGACGAAGCAGTGGGCTTTCATTGCAATGACCATGTATAATTGACATGACCATAAATAAGTTTAAGTTCTTTCTTCAAGCACAAGATACATTCGGGAACCAATTCCAAAAAAGGAGGAAAAGTAGATTCATCTCTCTCATCTCTGCTCATATAACACTTCTGCTCATGAAGTTGAGCAAATCGTCCTCACTACCTCTTACTGTAGTCAATTATATGTTTTTGCCTACACATATCACTGAATTCATGAACACAGAGGGCTTGGCTGCATGATCCATACATACATCCTTTTCAGCCCTGGATATAAAAGCCAGGAGTCTAACCTCCAAGACTTTGGCCTCAGAACAAATGAATGTTGGGCCTTCGGAAAATGCCTGCTGTTTGTTGCCATTGATCTTTCTAAATGTGTGCCCTAGAAGACTCTTACACATGTCTCTCACTTATAGCACTTCTCCTAACTTTAAGTTTTTTAACACAGTTCTTGAGTGAGGAATTTGGGTCCAAAGGCTTTGAGAGAGAAAGAAATTCAATTTATTTGACTGGGACCTGGAAAATCTCAGATATATCTTTATGACAACCCTCTGGATCTGAGAAAGAGAGGGAGAATGGGGCCCCAAGGATCAGCTTTGAGTTTGCTCCAATCCTGGGCTCACAGGCGCTCCCTTCTCTCCAAGCTCCCCTCTTGGGCCAACATTTTAATCTTTCCATCTCCCTCAGTCCTTCATCACCCCCTGTTTATTCATCTTTTCCATTCCCTCGTCTCATTTTCTTGTTCGTTCTGATTGCTCTGCTCTCTCACACTCATATCCCCTTGCATATCATCTTTCTGTTGGAGCCTGCACTGATGGCCCCTTTCCAAGAGCAGCAGGTTTGAATCAGCTCAAGATTAAAATGAAGGCCGGGGGTGGGGGTGGATGGGGGCCAGGAGGGATAAGGGCTCTCTGATGCCCAGAGTATGCTGAGCACAGCCCTCCCCCAGCCTTCTAAGCTCAGCTCTGGCTCTTTCTCCATCTGTCTGCCTGGATACCCTTCCACACACAGGTAGGTAAAGAGAAGGTCTAATAATCCCCTGCAGGCACAACCAGAGACCTCCACCCCCAATCAGCAGCTGGTTCCCATTAGATGTACTGAGCCCTATAAATATTCTCTTTTCTCACTTATCTCTTATTATTTTTCCTTTCCCTTTCTCATGTTCCCCGCCTCTGGACTCCCTCCTGGAAGGAGGCCTAAATGAAAAAGGAAGGTCTGCCAAGCTCCACGTTAACCATCTTGTGCTGCCCCAGGTCTCTGGCAGAGCAGAACCCAGAAATGATGGCTTCTTGATTGCCTAGTCTGTTGTCCCACACACAGAAGGCCAAAAGTTGCCGGGAGAGCAGCTGGGTGCCCGTCATCTGTGACTCTTGAGCACTGTTCTGGTTACCTGAACTGACTGAGGAAGCAGCCCTGGATGGGCAAGTATCTCAGGCACAGCCCTGGAGAGTGACATTCTGGGCTTCAGATCTCAGACCCTTTGGACATCAGCTCTGTGACCACACGTGAGACACACAACCTTCCTCAATTTGTAAAATTGTGCTGGTAAAACCAAGCTCAAAGGACCATCAAACCAGTGTGTGTTAGCATAGAACTGTGCTCCATAGAGTTTGCAGTGGCTCACTTTCCAGAAATAGATTGCCAGGTCTTCCTTGAGGCACCTCCAGGTGGACTTGAACAACTGACCTTTCTGTTAGCAGCCACCAGTTGAACGATTTACAACTCCCAGGGATTCTTAAAGGACTTGTTGTTGTTATGTGCTATCGAGTTGTTTGCAACTCATAGCAACCCCGTGTAAAACAGCTCTGAACCCTGCTCCACCCTAAGCCAACCTTGTTGTCTCTGACACACCTACTTCCTTTACCCAAGTCACTGAATCAATCCATCTCATCGAGGGTCTTCCTCTCTTTTGTTGTCCCTCCATCCTCACAAGTGTCCCTTCTTGCAACATGCCCAAAGGATGCCAGACGAAGCTTCAGAATTAAACCAAAAATAAAACAAAACAAGAAAACTAAAATCTCTAGACCTGATACTGTTGAGTCAAGCCAACACGTGGTGATACTCAAGGACAGAGTGGAACTGCCCCCACGGGGATTTTGAGCTTGTAAACCTTTACAGAAGCAGATAGCTTTACCTTTCCACCTTTCTCCCTCAGAGGGGATGGAGGGTTTGAACTGTCATGCTTTAAGTTGGTAGTTCAATTCTTAACATACTATACTACCAATATTTCTTTATAGGACTGTTAATCCAAGCTGAAACTTTCTGTCATAGAGTTGATTCAAACTCATAGTGACACTGTAGAGCAGAGAACTTCCCCACGGGGTATTCAAGGCTGACAATTTTCACAAAAGCACACTGCCTCATCTTTGGGCTGGCAGGCGCATTCTTTAATCACCATACCATCAGGGCTCCTCAACTACTATTAATTCCAAAAAACAAATGCACTGTCCTCAAATCAATTCCAAATCACGGTGATCCTCCATCAGACTTCCAAAGCCAGAAATATTTACAAGAAGAAATGGTTCATCTTCCTTCTGTGGAACAGCAGGTGGATCCAAACTGTTGGCCTTTTAGTTAGCAGTTCAACATACTACATACAACATCACCAGGGCTGTTAAAGGACTTGAGCTATCAACCCAAAGACAGGGAACTCTTAACCACACGCAACTCCTTGGGAGAAATATGTGCAATCTCCTCTCGTGTGATTTACAACCTCGGAAAACCCACCGGAGGGTCAGCTATGAGTTGGTTCCAATATGGCAGCACAAAGAAGAAGACAAAAATGAAGTAACTGATGGGAAACTTGGGTCTGCACAGGGCAGATCTGGATCCCTCCTTTTGCCTCCCAGCAAGATTTACAGTTAGAAAACTTGCCAGTGCTCCTCCTGGGGTCCACACACCTTCCAAACAAGTGACTGAGTATTTACAGAAGGCTACCCAAGGTCTGACTTAGGGAATACACAAATCTTTGTTTCTTGTTCTTCTCTTCTCCAGCCTATTTTAAGACAAAGACACAGAAAGAATGTAAAAATCCCTAAATTAGAACCATGTTTACAATTGTTAGTACTTCTTGTAAATCAGGCAGCAAGAATCCATGTCACGAGTGAACTAGTGACCCTGTAGCCAAAGTGCCTCCCGGGTGGGGTGGGGGCACCTGAGCAACGCAGCCTAACAAAAACAAAAACACAAACACAAACCAAACCCCACCACTGCCTATCAGTTCCATGCACCGCCACCCTGTATGACAGAGTAGAACTGCCCCATCCGGTTTCCAAGGCTGAAATATTTACAAAAACAGATGGTGTCATCTTTTTGTTGTTGGATTTAAACCACCAACCTTTTTGTTAGAGGCAAAATGCTTTAATCACTGTGACAACAGGCCCCCTATCTTTCTAAATATGTGGTTAAGAACACAGTCTCTGGAGACAGGCTATCTTTGGACTCCCAACTCTTCCAAGTTATTGAGTGTGAACAAGTTTTTTGGTTTTGTTTTGTTTGTTTTTTTAACTCCTCTGTGCTTCAGTTTCCTCACCAGTAAGGAGGATAAGACTTCGAAGATCCAATGAGTTAAGACAGGTGTACAGTAGGAGAAGGACAGGCCATTTCCTCCCATCTCCTCCCGAGTGATTACTGACTCTGACAACCCTCTAGAGGGTTCAACGGTGGGTTGGTTCCAACTTGATGGGACACAACAACAAAGCAACAACATTGGCTAACGCAGTTCACTGCCCTTCTATCAGTGCCTAGCAAGAGTAAACGTGCAGTAAATGTGAGCCAGCCTTCCCCTTCCAGAAGTTAGGCTGGTTTCTCTGGGCCTTGCTTCTCTCTCATGGTCATTCCCAAAGTGCCTTGTGACTTTGGGTCCATGCACACTTCCCACATTTCACTTCAGCCACTTTGATGGTGCTGGGTAAATTCTAACCCTCACAGTGGAATGAAATCTGATACTCCTTATCTGGATCTTCCCTGAGGGGAAATACAGGCACCCTAGATCTTAGAGTCTGAACCATCTACACCCTCCAGCCTCAAGGGATTTCATGAGACCTGAGTCTATGCCTGGGAGTCTGTGTTTAAAAACAGAGATGGCTAGTCAAAACAGACTCAGATATCCTTAAACTGCTCCAGAGGGAATGTGATTCTGGGTCCCCATATCAAGGATTAAGGGTGAATAGAAAATACAGCCCCACGAGCACATAGACAGATGCAGCACAGAACGCCAAGGCATGCAGGGCCTCTGACCCACAGAATTGAATCCCACAGCCACTGCGCATTGAGTATTGGGAACTTGACAAGGCATTTCTTCTCAATATTTGTTGCTAATTTCTTTGCACTGTAAACCAGCCTTGTTGTGAAAAAGCGTAGATTATGGACTCCACTAGACCTGGTTTTGTCACACCTCAGCTTGTGTTACTGGATTCATTTCTTAATTTTGCCTCCACTCACCAATCTATAAGATGGATTAACAACAGAATTGATGTGATATTTCAGTGAGGAAATGTATATAAACACTCTACACATGGAAGTGTGTGTATATGTATATATATATAAATATAAAGGAATTGGCAGATACAGAGGAATTTAAAGAAATAACATATGAGCAAGAGCCTATGGTGATGAAGGAAGAAGTTCAAGCTGCTTTGAAG
>NW_006400239.1:393507-401767 GCF_000299155.1 Elephantulus edwardii | reverse complement strand
AGGAGGAGGAGGAGGAGGAACACAAGTCCCTGGAAAAAGACATCAAGCTAGGAAAGAGAAAGGATCAGTAAAAGGGAGGACGACCTTCAGATTAACACACTAACTCTAACAATGAGTTCAAGTACGGTGGAGATTTTGAAGATGACATAGGATAGTGCAAGGTTTCAATCTATCATTCAAAGGGTTTCTAAAAGTTGTAGTCAACGCCACAGCACCTAACAATAACAAGTGATTTACTGGTTGGCCATATACAGGAGAGCCTTAACTTATTAACCAAACCGCAAAACATCTAAGAGTGACATTTTATGACAGAGAGAACAACTGTCAACCTGCTAAGAAATATTCCATTCTTGAATAGACAAATTGAACCTTGTACGTCTAGAGGGAACTGTAATAGCAGTCCCAGCTACTTGCAGAGGGCTTTCACAGAAGACCCATGATAATTTGGTGAGCTAAGCATCATTGGGCTTGTTTTAAAATGAAGAAACAAAGTCAAAAGATACTCAGAGCTAACAACACGGAGCATCTGTAAAGCACTTTACAGTCTGTCGCTTGTGTTCACATACATCTTTCACTTAGACACACTGTGCACGGTAGGTAGATGAGAAGATCTGGTTTCAAAGCCCTTCCAGACACATAGCTAATGTGTGGAGGAACTTCACTCAAAGTCTCAAACCTAAGTCTATCATCCTTTCTATTCAACCACAGCTATTCACCTGGGCTCCCTAATGAGCAATATGCCAAAAGGGAAAGAAGTTGAAAAGGAGAGACTCCAGCCAGGGTCCCTGGGTAGAGCAAACCATTAACACACACATGACCACTACCTAGAAGAGAAGAGTTTTGTAAACATCCAGAGTCTCCTTGGAAGTAAAGTTTGGGAATCTAGGAAATCAGCCATCGAAAACCCTTAAGGAGCCCAGTTCATCTCTGACACATATGGAGTCACTATGTGTTGGAATTAACTCAGTGGGATTTGGCTATATTTTGGTCACGGTCCATGGTTGCTTAGCAATGGCTGAGTGATAGATAAGTGAATAAGAGAAAGTCACGGCCAACGAATGTTCATTATTTCTCTAGTTTTATAAAACTCACCGTTCCGCCATTTCCCTCCCTCCTTACACACATGGCCTCCTCTGCTTGTATTTGCTATCATTTCAAAAGAAATCAGATCATACCAATTACTTCTTGAAAAAAGTATTCCCAGACTGAATTCAACTTCAACTGCTATCAGCACCATTGCAAGTGTGTAACATTATTTTTCAGAACTCTTTTTCATCTATTCTTTTTAGGTGCCATGGAGTTGATTCTAACTCATGGTGTTTCATGTGTGAGAGATGGAACAGAGCTCTGTGACATTTTTAAGGCTGTATCTTTTTTAAAAGCAGATCATCAGGTACCTGTGAGAAGATTCAAACTGCCAACTCTTAATTAAGAGATGAATGCTTAGCTTAATTAGTTGAACCACCTAGCAACTTACCCTCCTATCTGTTCCTTTCTCTGAATTTCTAAATTGGATATTTTTTTACCCTTAAATAAACTGCTCCCTCATAGTGACTTGTCCACAGTCACTTAACAAAATAGAACAGACATCCTTTTATCCTAATGGCAAATGAATTGTCTCTGGACAAACAAACCCAAGTGGTCAGATGTTTTTTCCCCCATCTTGGCTTTTGTGATTTTTTTTTTTATGCAACCTACTTCTGCTGTGAGTGGAATGTCATCTGTCCCCTCCAGGGTTCTCCCTGGATTTCTGACACCAGCTCTCTTCTCTTTGAAATAAAATAATGAACACGATGCTCTTGCCAAGTAAGAATCCAAGTGTTTACCCATCCACACAATGTCATCAACCACAACAGGAAGACGCCACAGCAGGAGTCTACAACAAACCAGAATAAACTACAAACTCACAGATTTTAATCGGCCCAGGACCTAGGTCTGCAAGACAGCAGACACACCCATGAGAATCAGAACTGTGGTATTTTAAATTCTACCACAGCAGAAAGCTGTTTCAGGTCCTCTTTCCTTGTTTTTGTTGTTAGTTTAGTTGACTGATTGGTTTCAGATTTTGTTTTGGTTCGGCTCCATGAGTCCAAATCCTGTGTGAACAGTTTATTCAAACCTTTAGATCTCATGGCTAATGATCTTGCAAAAACATTTTTAAGACTTTGGTGGTTCAGCTTTCTTAAGCACTGTTAAAGCTGGAGATACTGGAATGCAAATATATTTCTCGTCAGAAAGATAAGAATTTTTGTCAGTTTTGTTGTGGAAGTATTCCAAGCTCTTAGTTCACTAGTAGGGAGCTCTGGTGGCCTAGTGCTTAAGAAGTTGTGTTGCCAGCGCAAAGGCAGGCAATTTGAACTCACCAGTTACTCAGAAGGAGAAAGATGGACAATCTACTCCCCTGAGATTCACCCACCAGAGGATCATTCTAACTTGATAGCAATGAGTTGAGTTGAGTTGAGTTGAGAATAGTGCCACATACATAATAAGTTCTCAACAAATAATTAGCAAATAAATACATAAAAATTAGACTCCCATTTTGTGTAGGAAATATAAGCAGTTTAAAGTTTACATTAAGACTGAGAAGGAAGTACGGTCAAAATAGCAAGCGAATAAAAACCAGAAAAATGTTGATTCTCATTTTACATCTCATCTCTGATTTTTCTTCAAGTATGCTTCTAGTGAGGCTCTTGTCTTATAACTCACTGACCCTCTGCTCCATCTCTTCAGTTCCACTTTTTTGTCCTACCAGTGTGTTGGACACTTCTATCATTTTGGTCTTAATATTCTGGATTGAATTTTCATACTTTTCTGGTATTTCCTGTACTGTGTTGGCTGTACCCTCTCTGTCTTGCGATGATTTTTTTATTGGGAAAAACCAAATTGGGGGTACAAGGAGGTGAGGGTTGGGGGCAGAAGGGTGAGGATGGGCAGGGATGCAGTTGCAGAGCTGCAGAAATTGGTTGGTGGGGGGAGCAGGTGAAGGAAATGAAAGTGATCCAGTGGGGACCAGATGCTACAGGAAAATGACAAGCATTTTCCAATGGTAGTTAAATCAACTGTCTTAATGATTTGGGAACTGGATGCTGACTCTCTGGCTTCTTCATGCTGAACAGGGGCGTTGATGTGAAGGGGGAAAGGGAGGACCTTTATCACCTTACTGGTGATCTTGGGTTAAGGCTGCTTGCCTTCTTGTTCTGTTAGAAGATATTTTCCTGTCATTTGCTCCCCTCTGGACTGCAAAGTGTTTTCCCAGGTGAGTCCAGTGGGGATGGCTGGTTGAACCCAGAGGCTCCATCCTCCTTTGCTTCTTTAGCTGGCAGTTCTATTTCCTTTTTGTTACTGGCACTGGGTTCGGGGTCAGGTCTGAAGTAAAACTCAGTGGTAAGGTTACATGTAGGAAAGGGAGCAAACCTAGAGAGAACAAACTTGTGAGTTACAAATAGAGGGGTTTTGGGGGTGCTGCTTTCAGGTTTACTGGGGGAGAGGGTGGCAGAAAGTAGCCTAGATAAAATTCTCTGGATACCCTAGACATTTTTTTTTCCTACCTAGGGGTCAGATGGCACAATCTGGGGACTGAGGAGCTAACCCTGAGGGCCATGACGTCTCGCCCTGAGCCGAGGGCCGAGGACAGCCCGCTCTGGGCAGAGGGCCGTGACTGTTTGCTCCGAGCCCAGGGCCGAAGACAACCCGTCCTGAGCAGGGCAACAGCCCCCATGGGCTGGCTGGTACACTCCTCTCTACTTGCCCCCACACTAATCTGGTCCCCTCACCTGACCGAGGAGTGCGTGGCCAGGGACAGCATCTCCAATTCCAGCACCACCACTTTTACCCTCCCCTGCCATAAGTGGTCATACTATAATTCGAAGTAGGTGTCACTTCCCTCCCCCTTTATAAATGGCAAAGGGAACCTGAAAATTGGGAACAGGCTCCCCCCCGGTCTAAACATCTTTTGGCAGAAGCATTGAATAGATCAAAATATGTGGTGCATTTAGGATGTTGGTCCTCTTGGGCATGCTGCCACTGTAAGTGTCATCAAGTAGACAACTCACAGTGACTTTCAACAATCCATTGTATAGGTGATTATCTTCTCTGGTTTTCCAAGGAAACCCAAACCTGCAGGTGGTGGGGCACACGTCCCCCCACTGGCGGCAGGGCATGCGTCGTCTCTTCTGTGTGGGCGGTTGGCGGGCGCGCACCATCCCCCAGCACAGGTGACTGGCCGGCGCTTGCCATCTCCCTCGTGTCATCTTCCATGAGGGCGGCCGGCAGGCACGTATTATTTCTTGTGCGGGCGACCTGCGAGTGCACGTCCTCTCTCGGTGGGCACGCATCATCTCATGCGTGGGCAGCCGGTGGGGGTAGGTGCGCATCATCCCCCAGCGCGGGCAGCTGGCGGGCACACGTCATCTCGTGCGGGCGACTGGAGGGCTCGCATCATCTCTTGGCGGGTGTGCGTCATCTCTCGGAGTGCTCGCATCATCTCGTGTGCAGGCAGCCAGTGGGCCAGCACGCGCACGCCATCCCCCACACAGGTGACTGGCGGGTGTGTGCTACCTTTTTGTGTGGGCAGCCGCCAGGCACATGCCATCTTCTGTGCGGGTGGCTGGTGGGCATGAGCCATCTCCCAAGTATCATTTCCCATATGGACAACTGGCGGGCGCACGTCATCTAGTGCACAGGCAACCCATTCTTCCTTGGAAATCCTTGAATTCCTGTTGTTGAGACTCAATCCTCACTGAAGACCAGTTATCAACTGTTTAACTGTTCAATTATTAATAAACAGATGTCTATAGAGGGTTGTAATGGCCCTTTTCCAAGTGGTCCGCTGTTCCCGCAGCTCACCACATTGTCTCTGCCTCCACCGCCATCTTGGATCTCTTGTGATGATTTTTTAATGTCTTGTACCTCTTTGTCTATTCTATAATTTTTTTCTTTTATCTTTTGTATTTTAGTCCATATCTGTTAAAGTTTTTCTTCATCCATATAGTTCTTCTGGATTGTTGTCTCTGAAATATTTGTTCTCTTATTTATTTCCATTGTTTCTTTCCACATTTGTATCTTTTTAGAAAAAAAATATGATCAAATAACTCTACATCAGCATATTTCTTCTGGTTCTCTCTATCTGGGGTAGTCATTGAGTCTGGTGTTTTAGGAGAAGGGTTATTTTGTTTTGATTGCTGATGTGGATTGCTGCTTTCTAGACATGATGGGAGTCTTAGTAGATTTTAGGCTATTATAACTATAAAATTACCCAGGGTACAGCAATGTTTTGTGAAATACCTATATAATTATGCTGCAAGGAAGGAAGGCAGGAAGTGTGGCAGCACGGCAGAAAGCGAATTGGCCTGGCAGCACTGCTCCCACAGTTATTTGGGGGGAAACTGCTGTCCAGCTTGATCACATGGGACCCCTTCACTCAAGCAACGGGGAGGTCTTGAACACCTTGATGGAGGGGAGAAGCCACTTCCAGAAGGGAAAAACAGGCTTCCTCCTTTGTCATTCAAATACTTTTGGGGGAATACTGATTGTCACTTTAGATTTTAAAAGACTATGCAAAGTAAAACAAGAAGGTAAGGGTCTACTTACTGAGCAGTTATGCTTTCACATTTCCAAAACATAGATCTCATATTCACGTGTTCTTGTTTTGGGGAATATTTTTTTTCCTTCATTAATGTCAGACCAGGGAACTCTGGTGTCCTAGTGGTTAGAAGCTGCACTGCAATCCCAAATGCACTTGGTTCAAGTCCACCAGTTGCTCTGCAGAAGAATGGATGGGCAACCTCCTCCTGTGCGATTAACTACCTCTGAAAACCCACCAGATGGTCAACTGTAGGTGGTTCCAACTCTTTGGTACACAGCAACAACAACCAACAACATCAATGTCAGACTAACTTTAGTTATAACAAAGTGAATTTAATTCATGCAACAAGTATTTTGTTCTTAGTTTCCACAGGGCACATAGAGCCCCATTCTGCTGTATCTATGCAACGCAGTACTCAAACTCCAAACTCACTGATGACCTTTGAGTTGGTTCCAAGTCAAAGCGACCCTTCATCGCTTTCCAAGGCTGTGAATCTTGATAGTAGACTGTCTGTGTTTCTTCCATGGAGCTGCTAGTGGACTTGAATCCCCAGAGATGTGCAACCTGTGAATTTGGAGCACAACATGCTACAAACTACACCACTAGAACTCCTTAATGGATTGCTATTATTGTTGTTATGTACCACTGTCGAGTTGGAACTGACTAATATCTGACCCACCAGTGGGCTTTCAGAAGCTGTCATTTGCATGGGAAGAAATAGACTGCCCAACTTTTTCCTGCAAAGCAGCTGGTAAATGCAAACCACAGACCTGTGTGTTGGCAGCACAACTCCTTACCTTTAGGCCATCAGAGCACCCTAATGGATAACTGGATCACTACTCAACAACAATAAAAGAAGGAACTGCTGATAGACATTGTTGTTGGTTTATGTCATCTAATCTGAACCAACTCATAGCTGACTCTTCAGTGTGGGTTTTCAGAAGTTGTAAATTACAATGTACAACTTTAGGTTAGGAGTACAACTTTCAATGTACTACATCACCTGAGCTCAATAACATTACACTGAGAGATAGATGAGTAACTAAGGACAGTGCATATTAAATATTTCCATTTGTATAAACTGTCTAAAAAAAGACAAATTTATAGAGGTAGGAAGTTGATTGGTAACTGCAATGGGCATAGCAGATCATTTTGGGTTTAAGGAATTGTTCTCATGCCAGATTTCAGTCATCTGTGCACAACTCTGTAAATTTAGTAAAACCTTATTATTGCACATTTAAAATAAGTAGATTTTATGGAATGTAAAGTTCACTATCTATCGAGGGATGAGATAAGGGTGAAATTCTCTGGCACTGACCATAATAATGGGGTAAAAGAGGAGATGCATTTAATTGTGAGAGATTGTTCTAGGCAGAATTAACAGGAAATTGGAGCACAGGACAAAAATCACATTGTTGTTGTTGTTATGTGCCGTCGAGTCGTTTGCGACTCATAGTGACCCTATGCACAACAGCCCTAAACCCTGCTCTATCCTGCGCCAACTGCACTGCCTCGGACACGCCCATCCCGATTACCCCAGTCACCGAATCAATTCATCTCATAGAGGGTCTTCCTCTCCTGCGCTGTCCCTCCACCCTCCCAAGCATGATGTCCCTCTCCAAGGACCGGTCCCTCCTGGCAACATGTCCAAAGTATGTCAGACGAAGCCCCAGAATCCTTGCCTCCAAGGAGTAGCTTGGTTTAATCCTCTCCAAGATGAATCTGTTTGTTTTCTTGGCAGTCCATGGTACATTCAGTACCCTTCTCCAGCACCACAGCTCAAAAGCATCCACTCTCCTTCTGTCCTCCCTAGTCATTGTCCAACTCTCTGATGCATAACAAGCGATTGCAAAGACCATGGCCTGTATCAGGTGCACCTAAGTAAGTAATAAATTGTTACATGTCATCAACATACATGACTCAAACCTGACACAGGTTTTTAGAAGCTGTAACTCACACACATTTCTCTCAATTAACAGCTGGCTCGTGGATTTGAACTACCTGCCTTTGGGTTGGCAGACGACTCTCTTTCCTGTAGGCCACCAACAGCAGTGCCAAATCTATGCTTACCTGGATTGGAGTTTAGCGGGTTTCATAGAAACTTAAACCCTGGGGGTTAGGGGAAGAGAATCTTTGTATATTAATCTTGACTACCATCTATCAAGCACTAGGGCCATAAAATAAGAGTATTGGATACAATAAATGTCCTTGAAGGCAGGATAATGGAGTTTTCTCCATAATTAGCGAGGCAGAGAGTCTAAGTTATTTGCACAACAATGTAATCAATAGAATGAGCTGTAGATCTGCAATTCAGACATGGGCCTCAATCTGAAAAATGTACCTTCCTCCTTTTACTATCTGCTTTTAGGAGTCCCTGGGTGGCACTTTGATTAAGCAAGCATGTGGTTACTATGCAGGTGGTTGGTAATTTCACTCTGAGGTGCTGTGGAAGGTCACAGTTACGAACACCATGAGGAGCATGGCTCTATTCTGACACACATGGAGAAATCTGAGTCAGATCCTGCTTACTATTGCTGTTATGATTAGGCACACCTTAGTCTCCAGACTGACATTGTTGCTCTTATGTTGTTGTTATGTGCCGTCGAGTCACTTGCGACTCATAGCGACCCTATGTACAACAGCCCTAAACTCCGCTCTGTCCTGTGCCAATCGCAC
>NW_006400239.1:389581-392432 GCF_000299155.1 Elephantulus edwardii | reverse complement strand
CCCAGCCTGGACTTCTGGTAGTTCTCTGTTGATGTGCTGTTCCAGTCGTTTTTGGATAATCTTCAGTAAAATCTTGCTTGCATGCGAAATCAGTGAAATTGTTCTGTAGTTTCCACATTCTGTTGGGTCACCTTTCTTTGGGATAGGAACAAATATTGATCTCTTCCATTCAGTTGGCCAAGTGGTCGTTCTCCAGATTTCTTGGCACAACTTGTTTAGATAACAGTTGTTGCTCTTACAGTAGCTTAATAAAAACAAAAACAAAACAATTTTGACTATGGTCATTGGTAGAGAATACAGATTTTGCCAATCTGCTGTAAAGAAATCATAACACTCACATGTGAAGAGTTTTTCAGATGTAGTCTGACAGAGATTTAAAGCCAGGGTCTTTATCATTTATCACAGCCCCTCGCATACTGCTCTGTGTGTGGGAGACGAGCATTTGAAATGTGCCGTTCTCAACTTAGCTTCTGACTTTCTCAATAGTGTGGAGTCAGAGCTGACTCATAGTTGACCCTCCAGCAGGTTTTTCAAAGACTGTAACTCACAAAGCAGAATATTGCCTGTCTTTGTCCTGTGGAACCACTGCTGGATTCAAACCATAGGAGAGGCGCCCCCTTCAGGTTAGTAGTGCAACCCCTTACAGACTATGCCATCTAATTAAATAATCTTGCTTCAAGAAAAGTTAAAGGACATTGAGTATTTGAAGAGCTAAAAAATTCCAAGAGGCCACAGCAATCCAGACACAAAAGCCCTGATCCAAAACCTTCATGCCTTTCAGTGATAGTTTAAACAGACCACAAACTGTTCGAGATGATATGAGCAAAACAGAAACATGATTTCTTTTAAACATGTAGTCAGTTTTTCTATTAGATGTTTTGAAAATTGCTCCTTTCCCTCACCTTTGGCCCAAACGTCTCTGCCCCTCCTGGGAAATTGCACGCCTGCTAGGGTGAGGCAAAAATGCACATTCTTCTCCTGAAAGAACAAGCTCGCATTCCTGTGAGTAAAATAAATTAAGCCAAATTTCTCTGTCCATTAATTATGTGGAATAAACAACCTCCCTCTGCTCGAAGAAAAAGCACAAGAGACCAGCACAGATTTCCTCCACAGACTCAGGGGAAAGATCACTTGACCATTTGTGAGAGTGCCGACAGTGTAGAAGGACTCACAGAGTTGGAACAGGCTGGGTTCTGCAGCCAGATGTTTGTCAGAAATCCACCAACGGAGACAATCTCCTGATGTGAACCACAAAAGGACCACTGCACTAGAGGGGAAGGGGCTAGAATTGCAGAAGAGCAATATTATGAGGAAGAATTTGCATCCAATTCTGGCCCTTGGGAATATCCCATCCCGATTCATGAAAAAGTCATAAGGAGTCAAGAGAATGTCTACTCCCTGAATATTTATGCTTTTTTAGTTATTTATGCCTTTTTTAGTTAGAGTCTTACACTGAGTCAGAAATATCTTCAGGGGCAGAGGAAAAAAACAACACCACCCAAACCAAACCATGAGGAAAATCATGCATTATCTTGATGGTTTGCCCAACACCAATTGACAGAGTGAATTTAGACTCATGGTGACCCCATGTGTTAACAGAGAACTCTGTTATGTGGGATTTTTCAAGGGCTAATTTTTCAGAAGTAGATCACCAGTCCTTACTTCCAACACACCTCTGGGTAATCTTCTGGTTAGCACCCAAGCGTGTTAATAGGTTGCACCATTCCAAGATTCCTAATGGTTTATAGTTATGTTGAACATAGTGTGATTTGCAAGAGCAGAGAATGTCATTGTGGTGATTCTACAGACGGGAAATACAGATGGTAAAAGAAAAAAGATTCAGCATCTGAGACATGTGATCTTTAGCGTTTGCACACTTGTGCCTGATCTTGCAATTCCTTTCTTGGTTAGTGGACATGGAATCTATTCAGACTCATGACAACTTCATGCTATAAGCAGAACTCCTTCATAGGGTTTTCAAGATGGTGACTTTCCAAACACTGATCACCAGGCTTGTTTCCCAGGCATATCTGGATGTGTTCAAACCACTGACCCTTTGAGTAGCCATGGAGCACTTTACCCTTTTGGCTACGCAAGCATTCCTTCTTCCTTATTAAGAAAAAGTTAATATCATCCTTGGCCTCAGCAAAACACCTGGTTTAAATATTTTCTCAGATGCTGCTGAAATTTATGTGACCCATTTATTATAGACAATGAGATATAAGAAGAAAAACACGGGACGGGATTTGAAAATCACTCTTCTGTGGCTATTTGTCCTTTACCCTTCCCATCTCTTTTAGACTAGGTGGAGACTATACTCCACATGCAGCTACCATCTTTTGAGAAAGAATGACAGTTAAATGCATGCCAGCATTTGAAGTCTCACCGCAGCTAGATCTTTCATGATTCCAGCAATCACTGCACTAGCTGGGCTTCCACTGATAGACTTTTCATTATATGTGATGCATATATTGTTGAAGCTACAGGGGGATCTTTGTTGCACATGTTGTTGTTGTTGTTGTTGTTGTTGTTGTTATGTGCCTTCGAGTGACTTGCGACTCATAGTCACCCAATGTATAACAGCCCTAAAACCTGCTCTGTCCTGTGCCAATCTGTCTCCGACACACTCACCCTAATTACCCTACTCACTGAATCAATTCACCTCATAGAGGGTCTTAACTAAACATCGTCCCTAACAGGGAGCTGTCTGAATTCAGTTCAGCTTAGTAACATTCGCTCACCATTTATTTTGAGAAAGGTATGACTTTGAGTCTATCCCACCTGAATTTCAGAACCATCTCAGGAACAGGTTTGAGGCTTTCAACACTAATGAGCGAAGGCCAGATGAGTT